>NC_134407.1:154855795-155155795 GCF_038048845.1 Mixophyes fleayi | reverse complement strand
CCAGCTGATTAGATCAGAATAGCAACAGCAGGTGACAATTTACAGGCAAGTGCGCCTCATAGCAAACCCCAGACTTACACACTGATCACTGGTCTCTGGGATGAACTCGCCTTCACTGTTGATGCTAGTATAGGAACCCTGCCTAGCGATCCTCTGCTGTCTCTCAGGGACATAACCAGGAGGTGGAGAACTGCGGCCAGTGTTCTGCGAACCTGTGAGATGAGAAAAAAAAATTAAATTATATATTCTTCATGCCCAATCCTACATGTTCACCATACAACTACCATCATAGAAAGGCTGCCATCTAAAATTCAATGAACATACTGATGAAACGCACAACAGGAATGAAGCCGAGAGCTTTATTTCTGACGGCACATAAGTTGTTCTTTGGGTCAGTATATTAATTTTCCTCATGTATCGGTACCTATAGTTCTACAGCAGCTGTTCTTCATGGTATGCAGCACTTACGTAAAATGTCCTGTTGATTGTTTAAAGGGAACCGGTGACTCCACTGCTGCACACTCAGATGGTCTGACATCCATATCCAGCAATAAAGGAAGCCACACACACTTTTTTTTTGGCCACAGAAAAGGTAGTCTGAGCAGTGGAGCTCCTAACACCTAGATATGTAGATCTGCTGACAACATCTAAAGATGTTCTTGGAATACCAAGATCGTCTGGGATAATCATAGGTAACAGTGTTCATACCCCTTCAAGCCTAACCTACTGCAGAGTTCAAAGATTCAGCAGAATAAAGTGGAAAAATGCAAAATAGACTGGAATGGCCAAGGAAGCTCCAACATGTTTACGCTCTCAGGGCTAGTACCTGGCTCTATAGAGGGAGAGCTTGTGATTTAAAGGCGATGCCTACAGGTTTATCTCAGACGTCTACAAGATTCTGAAAAACCTCATCATGAAATAGATCACTGGTTGGTGTCTAGGTTTTGACGGATAAGGTAGTCCGCCACACAGTTGCTGGCACACCCTCAAGTAATCACCTCAGTCCATCTGTAGCCCGAAGCCAAAAAAAAAGACCCTTCGCTCCAGGAATATAACCAAAAATGCTAACTCCAGAGGAAAATACATACCTTGGACAAAAACCAACCTTCAAGCTTCAAGACTAGTGTGTCTTGTGATCACTTGCCATATGAGGACCAAAAAGGATCACCCCAAAAAATAACACACACAGGAGTGTTCTACCCACAACTCCAGGGAGACAACCACCCTCAGAGATAGTGGGATGGAACTTGCAAGATATCTGTTCCAGGAGCACACTGTATGCAAAATGAATGCAGAATTGCATGTAAGAATTGCAGAACCATCATGCAGTATCTGATTGTCAAGGGTTGAAAACCTACATTGAGTGTTGCACATATCTGAATGTTTGTGCTGTTCTGTGTCAGAGATCTTCACTCATTTGCAGACATTTATTCATTTGGTAAAAATTTAGATATTGTACATTAGAACATAAAATACTTTTTTGCTCTTCAAAAGTATTGCCTGTATACTGCCAGAGGTCCTGTGTGCAGCGTGAGGCGGAGTTCTATGAGCATCGCCTGTCTGCATCTGAACAGGCTGTTGTGGAAGAACCGACTTGGCTTCGTTCTCCGACGACCATAGCCGAATTCATGCGGATAATGTCTCACCTTCCACCCTCCCAACTGGTACCGCCCTCTTGTGGGGAGTCCCAGGCTAAGATTGCTTTGGCGTACTCCCTTGCAGAGTCCACTCAGGGTTTAGCTAGGGCCTCTTCCTCCTTGAAACGCCTCCTTAGCGCTTCTCATTGGATGAAGAGCAAACATGTCGCAGAGGCTGCTCAGACACAAGATTCAAACTCTGACCTCTCTTCAGAAGAGGAGAGAGTTGTTGATGGGTGAGGATGACTCCTATAGCGTTGAGGATTTATCCACTGCTCAGAATGTGGACAACCTAGTTTTAGGGGTTCATCAAACATTAGGGCTGCAGAGATCGCAGAGGCTGGGTTCTTCCTTTTTAAACAGCAAAAGAAACAGGTGGCCTGTTTCCCTCCATCTCCTCAGTTGTTGGAATTGATATCAGAGACATGGAAAAAACCTGATCCGTTACTTTCATATGCCAGGAAAGTTTAAATCCCTTTACCCTTATAGGAGGCGGCAAAATGGGAGAGACTTTCTACTGTGAATCCACCTATTGCCAGGCTGACCAGATCCACTGCCTGAACAGGGTGGTGTTTCTCTCAAGGAAGCCACAGACAAAAAATACGATTTCTTGCTGCACGCAGCTTATATAGCAGCGGGTAGCCTTTCAGATCTGGCATGTATACAGCCTGGGCAATCGGCTTAACAGCTGCCCTAAGGGTCTGCAAGAAAATCAGCTGTGGGCGGGATTTCATGCAGATCACAAGGACATGTTCGACCTTCTGGTTCAGCGTTGTGGGGTCAGCCCCAGATCGATCTCATGGACTCCCGTCTGCACCTCAAGATTCCTCTGTTCTGTGCAAAATCGCAGGATCTCGCCATTGGGTACATCGATGCCATGATGATTCTGTGGCGGTTTCGTCTGGTGTACTCATTTCTGCCAATTCCCATGCTCCCACAGGTGCTCAAGGGAGATAGTACCAGCCCAAGACTAGCCTCACCAGACATTGTACTCAGACATCCTGTAGGTCCACCCATCAGCTGCCTCTTCATCCCGATCTTGTGCAGCGCCATCTTTGATGCCACTTGCTACGTCGTATGGCTTTCACAGGGTGGCTACAGAGGCCCTGATTCTTCAGGATCAGGGTTTCTCTCCAAGGGTGATTCAGACTATGATCAAGGCCAGGAAACCACCTGCTGCTACAAATTATTATCGTGGTGTGGAAAGCATATGTTCTCTGGTGCGAGGTTCAGAGTTTTCACACCTCTTGCTTTAACCTCTCTAGCTTCTTCTCCTTCCTTCAGGCAGGTCTGGACAAAGATCTCCACTTATTTTCCTTAAAGGTGCAGATTTCAGCGCTTTCCATCTTTTCCTAGCTCTAACTGTCAAGTATGTCGGAAGACCATACCTTCCTGCAGGGGGTTCTTCATGCTCTACCCCCGGTTCTGTGCACCCGATTGAATGCTGGGAGCTTAATCTGTTGCTCTGGGCCCTTTCTAGAGAGCCCTTTGAATCAATGGAGTCTGCAGATCTGTTATGTCACGTGGGAGGTGGCATTTTTACACGCTGTCATCAGCGTGTTTGGCATTCGAGTTGAGGGCTTTGTGCTGTACTCCCCCCTCTCTGGTCTTTCATCCGGACCGGACTTTTGTCCCTAAGGTGGTCTGTTTGTGCTGTATGCTGCACACAAGTGTGGTTGGCCGCTACTCGGATCTCAGGATGCTAGCTTTAGCCGCAAGATTTACACTCGGCCATTTCAGAGCAATCCCTCCCTCAGAGACAGCTTTGGAATGCCACCCAAAGTGTCGCAGTGTCCCCCAATTTTTGTTACTCACCGTAAAATCATTTTCTTAATCCATTGGGGCAAATTGAGCTCCCACCCTTTGATCTGATTGTTTGCTCGTTGTCCATTTTGGTTGTTCTTCTTGACCTTGTTAGGCCCTCTCTCTCTTTTGGGCTTTGTTGTTAAAAAACAACTGAGGAATAGTTCCTATAGGAGGGACATAGTAGGAGAGGAGCTATCCTACCAACACTTAGTTAAAGTACCACTGACTCCAGAACCACCTACTATAACCGAATGTGACACAGTGTCTCAATGGACTGAGAGGAACGGATTCTACGAAGTAACAAAAATCCTGTTATATCATATATAGCAAAGTGAATTAATATAACAATCTGTTAATTTTACATGTCTCACAATATTCAAGGCAAAGGTGGATATTCAATTTATTTCTTGAAAATCAAGATGTTTTCTCTATTTGTACATTTATTGAACTGTGCTAGGGTCACATTTCCAGCAGAAGGGCTGCATGTGGATAAACTATGTGGATGTGACCGTGAAAACATTGAATCTGTCAATGCACAAGATATACAATTGATGTCAGAAGGTAATAGTGCTGTTTAATGAAGGGAATATACTGTACAGTCATAAATGCCTAAGAATCCTATAAAGGTCTGGTGGTTACTCACTGACAGACAGGTGTCGGCTGCGGGTCTCTGCAGAATGATAAGCTGTAGTAACGTCTCCCAGGGACTGTGAGGCCTTAATCCGCACTTGTTTCTGGACCCCCGAGTGGGGCGAGGATGTCTAGGAAAAGATGTGTAAAATGTGGAACTGTGATAGCCTGGACCATAACCGAATGGCAATATTCATCCACGTTCTATTTATGGGGCGACTATCTATAAGGACTGAAGAGTCAGAGTGTATTATATACACATCTTAGTGCTTAAAGTGCGCACCTGCATATTTGATTGTCTCTTGTACTTTAAGTCACAGCAGGGTAGCACCTTTAATATATTTGAAAACTAGGGTGTGCGGGCCACCCCACCTTGAAATTTTCTACATTTCAAAGGTTGTCATTGCCTTCTTTCCAGACCAACAGCCCACCCCCATCTACCCATAGGTGTTTTTAATCAGAGTACTCCTTGTAGTTTAGAGGCATGAAATGAGGTAAGTCCCATATTATAAATAGTTAATGTGACATCTGACAGAGGTCACCTGGACGCGATAGATGGGCACCCACAGTTTGATCAAAATGTGCACCAAGAATCTCGTGTTTATTCTAGCTGTTCTTTTATATCGTTTACATTACAGCAGAGTTTAACATTTATCTGTCTTTAATTATCAATAAATAAGGTCTTAGTGCTTAAAGAGTGCGCCTGTACTTATAAATAATAAAGAAGATCCTACCTGGTTCT
Source organism: Mixophyes fleayi (assembly GCF_038048845.1). NCBI lineage: Eukaryota > Metazoa > Chordata > Amphibia > Anura > Limnodynastidae > Mixophyes > Mixophyes fleayi. The sequence continues at coordinate 155,150,980 of NC_134407.1, read as the reverse complement.
TATCGTGAGAAAGAAGAAGAATCCGAAGACTTTTCATACTAGAGCTGCGATCTAAGAGATCCACGGCTTTGTCAAGGTCATCCTGACTCCTGAGGGGAATTGAAAGCTGCAAAAAAAAGATCCGAATCAGCACAACATCCTCACTTCCAGATATGTGAATATTTGGGTCCCTGTGGTCTGCGAGGAACAGCCAGTAACAGTGTTCCCATCCTTAATCTTTCTTAAGTCCCTTCCTTTACGATCAGACCAATTATTAGGACTTCATGCGGCTTCAATTTTGGGACAACTTACTTTTTATTTTCATAATCTGCAGATACTATCCTATATTAAAGGTATTGCAGAAAATTATCCTGAAATAGGTGTCTAGTACTCCCAATGATAGAGATATAAAATACATGTACGGTACTTTTAAATCAAGGTCTTTCGGAAGTTATATCTGAAGAAATAGTTATGTTTGGTTTTTTTTGTTTAAACTAAAGGAGTTTGTATTGTAGTAGCGGCGATGCCCGCATTAGACGAGTCCAATTTTAATACTTGTCCACTACTGGTATTTATCCCTCATTAAATATTGTAGGGGTGCACTCACAGAACAATGGATTATATAATAAAAAGAAAAGGAAGTTCTGTTGTAGAGACACTAATTTTGTTGATACCCGACTCATAATCCAACAATATATTAAAAATTACTTTTGTTAGAACTATTAAAAGTATTCCTAATTGTATGGCAGAAATGGATTTGTGCAAAATACTAATTAAAATATGTGGATAAAGTAAGAAATCCAGTGTAATAGATTTAAAAGGGGAGGGGGGGGGGGGGGGGAGGAGAATTTCCCCTATAGTGATAATCTATGCTCTTGAATAAGCCAAATTATTGGCACTATGGTTGATCAAACTGATTCTATAGCCAGAATGATTTTTCTGGGATTTATAATTCGTTATTAATTATATTATTTTAATATGAAAACGTCTGGTGTAGTTGATATTTTTAGTGATTACCAAAACCTATGTTATTTCTCATATGGACTAAGAGAAGTTATCCTCTATTATCTCCTATATAACAACTAGTTCTCAATTCTTAAGAATAGTTGTCAGTAGGAAAACAGTGAAAGGTACCAAAAACTGTTGTTCTGAGCCCAGTTAGCGCACACATTTTGTGCTACTTCTTGGAAATGATTTAATCAGTGTGTATCTGAATCACCTATAATGTATTTTATATTTATCATCATCATACATCACATTGTACCCGGTGGTAGGCAGTACCATAGGTAGCTAGGGAACAATTGACACAGTTTTTCACTTATTCAATAGCTGTGAATGCTTCCAAGTAAAGGTTTAGTTTGTTCAATACTTCAAGCCAAGATATCTTTTATATATCTTAAAATCAAACAATGTGCTCTATGACCTATTAAAATGACTGCCGTCTAAGTGTTGGGTCATCACAATAAACTTCACCTCATTGTTCATATAATGGAGATCCATCTGCTGTCCAAATACTAGTTTCACTTTTTGCTCCACCTCATCATATTTCACCGGCCGAGGAAACTGCAGGATCCTGTGAAATTTAGATGCATTATCAATTTATCTGGAAACCCAAAAATGTATATACCCATCAAAGAGGTCATTCAGCTGGGTTCTGTTATAGTAATTCACTGAGAAAACATTGTACAACCAGTACAATAATAGAATGTGCATTAAATAAAAAATATTTTGGTTCATGTGCATTTGGGGACAAGCAGGGGCTTAGTTAGCTATGCAGAGATACCACTGACCCAGGCAGATGCTATTCTGGAGCCACTTTCAGGATTTAAAATATTTATCCCTTAGGAAAAGTATTTATATTTCTACAGCTAGGAGACGTTAGGTTGGATCGGGGACATGAATACATTTGAGTTTAGTATGTACATTTACTGCTATCTTGGAAAAACAAAAACTCCACAAAACAGGAGATAACACTATCAGTTGAAAGCATCACCATAGATGGAAATATTTTTACAAATCCATATTATAGAAAATGAACAGTAAGTCAAGAAATAAGTCAACAGAAATTATTTCAATTTCAGGTACCGGCAGCAACTTTTTAGGCAAATTATAAATACACTCGCAAATCTATTTATATAGCACCAGCATACTCCGTAATGCTTTACAATAGGGAACAATCAATAATAGAACCAGACTGGGTATCAACAAAGAGTCTAAATTCAATACATATACACCATTGCAAGATTGAGAAAACCATAGGTAAAAAATATAAATAAATAAATTTAAAAAACCAAACACGTTTCCCTTTTCTCCTTTGGCAAAATGTTAGGTGGTCAGAGTGCTGGTTATGCCCACAAAATAACTGTATATAGATGTGTGCACTTTGATTGTTTGTACCAGTCTTGCTAAATTATATATTCTTAATGTATTTTATGACAGCTGCACCACTGTTGGCGTATTATCTCTCCAATACCGATTAAGAGGAGTTAAACGTCCGAGTTATGTGGACAATACTGTACAGAATAAAACAGAACTACAAAATATCTGAACTCTTAAGAGCCCTGTACAGACGTCTGGAGCCCTCATCTGACATTGTGTATTTCTGCCAGAACACTGTTGGCAAAATCCAAACAACTCACATCTAAAAGTCTTTCACTGGCCTATCACATAAAGATTTGGAAGTTTCATGAAGCCTTTAACAGATATGTTTCTAGAGGAAACCACAAGAGACATTCCTGGAATATCCAGCACCATCCAGGGCACAGAGACAGCCAATGTCTGCAAACAGTCAGCTGAACCTTCCACCTCTAATAGGAAGTGCTCTACTTCATCCTCATGGCCAGTACAAGGAGTTATCACACCGTATAAATTACTTCTGCTGAGCCTCCAGCCATCTTACATGCTTGTGGTTAGATCTGGCAGCCACTGAGCAGCCGCGAGGCCACTTCCCGGCTCCTGTCTGTAAATGAAAACTCCATAAGCAGAAAAGGAAACTCAGGCTAGTGATAGAAGTGAGCCAAAGCCGGTTCACAATCAGGCCATTTATTACACTGCATCCTGTGCTGGATACGTTCCTGTACTATACACATACAAACACTGTTTTCCTTTTAAGCTCAACACAACACTACAAATAAATGCGTGAGCACGAGGAAGCAAAATCTAAGGACAAGCCATTAGACCACACACCGAGCAGCTCTCACTTAACGCAGGGATGGCACGCTGCTAGATACCTAGTCATATTTTGGCAGATCATATGTTACAGGTGCTCTGTGGAAATGGTGAATGAGGAAATCATTTTCCTGAAGAGGAAACGAATACAAGCTCAGAATGACACATGGAAATCTACTGCAGACTAGAGATTTAGGGCCATTAAACCAAATCTACAAGCTCATTAATACAAGAGCCAATCACAAGTGCTTAAATTTGTGTAAACGTTCCAATTTCTCAACATAACTTGACATGCATAACAGGGGAAAGCAAAGGGTTTTCAAGCTTTATAATATATATATATATTAAAATATAAAGCTTCGTCATCTATATCATCATTTAATTATATAGCACCACTGATTCCACAGCGCTGTACAGAGAACTCATTCACATCAGTCCCTGCCCCATTGGAGCTTACAGTCTAACATACTCACAGACAGAGAAACTATATATATATATATATATATATATCTCTTCCTGCACTTGCCATATTTTGATTGGTTCAAAACCATAGTGCTAAGGGGTAAAACACAAACTACCCCCTCCCCCCCCCCCATCATCATTCACAAGTAGATCTCTTCTAAAGGCAGCTTGCCTTTTAAGTTTAGTAAAGGGACTGAGCAAAGTAGACTGTGTCTAGTATTGTATGATTGAAAACAAAATGTGTACACAGGAGCACATTTCTGTCCATATATTTGGCAGGATTGTTAGAGAAGTAGTAACAAGAGAAAAATACATCTGCTTCTGAATGGGATATGGTTTTGCAATACATTGGCAAGTTATAAATCAAAGGATAATAAAGGTTATAAATAATTCTACTCACCGCCTCTCCCCATTGTGTTCAAACTTTATCCTCACATCATTCTTAAATAAAGAATAGAAACAATCACATACACATTCTTAATGTTTGCATTTTATAAAATAGTTTTGGGGAACCCCAATTTATTTCAACTTATGTTTGACTAGAAGGTTTTTGATACCTTATATTTAATGCTTAAAAGGCCATAAAAGAGAAAGTCAAAAGGGTGCAGACTTTACATTAGGAAAAGATAATAACTGTGTAATAAAACAACATGCAAGAAACTGCTAAATATTCTAAAAAGAACAAGTCAAACAAGCTAAAAACAAACTATGAAATAAACTTTCCTATGGCCTGTGTTAGTGGCTTCTAATATCCTAAGAAAATACAGGAGGTGCATTAGCCCATATAGTAACTTATCTGACAGTCAACAGTACTGAAGTTCCAAAAGAAAAACCTGACCTGTTTATTGGGCGGACAGCTAGCTTTTGTTTTCACCCCTTCGATCCCTCCTGTTCGTAGTCGCCTGCCCATTTGTAGGGCAACCAGGTCCTTCATAATGGACTTAAGAGCTTCCTGCTCGTCTGCAAATAAAAACAGTAAAAATATTATACATATTTTTATTTTAATCAGAACTAGTCATGACATACAATAAAGGATAATTTACCTAAAAACTCAAATTAAACGGATATGGAACAACTTGTAATACAAATACTGCATACATGTAAAAGATGCCATATGCAGACATTAAGATATTTGACTGTGTGTGCAAGCCTTGCCAACGAGCCTGATCAATGCCCCAAGTAGATTTCTACTACATCCGTCATCAGAACTTTATATAGAGCAAATAGGACTTGACTTTTACATACATTTGTTAGTCGTTTTGCTTTTGGTGATGTTTTTCTTGCATAGCACTTGTAAATACCAATTGTAAAGCGCTACGGAATCTGCTGGCGCCATATAAATAAATGTTGAGGATGATGATGATGATAGCACTTCACTTGCAAGATCATCTTTCATATAAATTATATAAATAAGATTACTGCAACAGAAATTATTCCCTTGAGCCTGTAAGATGCAGGGTTGAGTGGTATACTTAAATCATCAATGACATACATTTAGGGCCGCAATAATATTTATTAAATATTTATACAGGGCCATTTATATAGGGGCAACACACGCTGCAGCACTTTCCACTTAATGGCATATTGAATTCACTACATCGAACATAAAACTACCATTAAATTTATTAGGGTACAAACATTCATTCATCGCCATCCATTTGACAACCTGCACCTCACCTATGGGACGCACAAAGATACATCTCCAAGAAAGGCGTATCTTAAAGGAACGCATGAGTAAAACGATGGGTATATCTAAGGGCCATGGTAGACGTGTCTCTCGAAAGATTATTGTACTGAATACATTAACGTCCCTGACTCACACCCCCAAGTACAAGTGAAAATATAAGATACACTCAACTCAAAGTTATACATATGTGCTGTGCAACAAATCTTGAGTCACTTTTTACACAATAGACTCAGACCAAGATACCTTAATACACTGATATAGCTGTAATAACTAAATTAGTAATGAATACAACAATCTCAGCATTTGCTTATGGAGATCTGCAGCTATTTTGTGTATTGTGCATTGTACAGGCTGGTGACCACTAATAGGTGATGGTGAAAATAACAATGGAAATCTTCATCATCATCACCATTTATTTATATAGCGCCACTGATTCCACAGCGCTGTACAGAGAACTCACTCACATCAGTCCCTGCTCCATTGGAGCTTACAGCCTAAATTCACAGGGGGGGGGGGGGGGAGACGGAGGGGGGGGGAGACGGAGGGGGGGAGACGGAGAGAGAGACTAGGGTCAATTTTGATGGCAGCCAATTAACTTTCCAGTACGTTTTTGGTGTGTGGGAGGAAACCCACGCAAACACAGGGAGAACATACAAACTCCACACAGATAAGGCCATGGTCAGGAATTGAACTCATGACCCCAGCGCTGTGAGGCAGAAGTGCTAACCACTTAGCCACCGTTGTTAAATTTGAGTCCGAGACAAGTGGAATAAATATACACACACTTATATACAAACAGGTAGGGGGACAAAAAAAAAAAAAACCCCGAAAGCACAAACCTAAAGACAAATTCACTAAGCAGGGTATTAGACCACCATGCATGGCCTATATGTATCAAGGAATGGAGTCTACCAATGTCTGGGATTGTGCAGAAAGCATGCAGCACCATTTTTATTATAAGAAAGTCACTCAAATGACACCTGTGGCTGATCGTAGTGGAAAATTGTCTCTTGAGTTGCTGCAGAATATCCGTTAAAAGTTCCACTGGGTTCCAAATTGGTGACTGAGAATGCCATGACTTATGGATAACATCAGTGTCAGATAATGCATTGTCATCCTGGAAAGGACAACTCCCATCAGGTAAGAAGTGCTGCAACATTGGGTGAAGTATCATTAAGTAACAATTAGCATTTACTTTGCCGTCTACGGAAAGCACTGCACCCAAACCGTACAGGAAAACGTGCCCCACAACATTAAGCACCCACCAGAAACATTCATTATTGGAAACAAGCATTTATGGCTAAAGAGTTCTTTAGATTGACGTCACATATCCTCATCATCACCATTATATCACATATAGCGCCACTAATTCCGCAGCGCTGTGCAGAGAACTCACTCACAACAGACAATGTCCCATTGGAGCTAACAGACTAAATTCCCTAACAGACAGACACAGACAGACAGACACAGACACAGACAGACAGACTAGGATCAATGTGTAGCAGCCAATTAACCTACCAGTATGTTTTTGGAGTGTGGGAGGAAACCCACGCAAGCACAGAGAGAACATACACACTGCACACAGATAAAGCCTTGGTCGGGAATTGAACTCATGACCCCAGTGCTGTAAGGCAGAAGTGCTAACCACATACACTTGTCTGTTTGTTAAGAACATGGCAGAGAATGATTATCTAATCTCATGATTTTCCTCCACTGCTCTGAAATCTATTGCCTGTGTTCTTTGCACCACTGAAGTCACAAAAGTTCAGTGCCCGTTGTGATGATCAGCTGATGTAGGCACTGCAATGAACCTGGGAAATCTCTATTCTTTGAAGTTTTCAAGAAGAATTATCAGCCACCAATGTTAAACCATTCACTGGCAAGTCTGTATCACTACAGGTGTGGTATAGTTGGAATGAGGAGAGACAGTGGAAGGTGGAGACAAAAATCAGCTGATCATTGTGGAAATCTTAAGGCAGTCTATTGTCAGCAATCATAACAGTCCTTCACCATTCATATTAACTGAACCTCCTCCTTTTCTGATTCTGTAGAAATGTTGCATGGGGCTCTTGTAGTTGTCTGTCAACTCTGAGTAGATGGACGCCAGGTATTTTGCTTTTGATACAGATCCAGGACAGTTGTTCTCTATAGTCAAGGTAGTTCAGGTGGCAATTGCTGGAACCAAGATGATGGAGATCACCAAAGAAGGGAGAGATAGAACTACTTATGTTGAAACCCAGTCCAGTTGCATCCACTAGATATTCTAAACAATCGTGCCCTTGGTGTTGAGATACTCCTAGGCACCACATGATAACTTACCAATGCCTTCTCAAATTTTTTACCAGTTTTCTATTTGTGAGAAGAGGCTTATGCGAGAGGTTGGGCACAGAGCTTATCTAAAGCACAGCTCTCTCTAAAGCTGGGTACACCTTACAATAACTTCATTCAATTATCGTGCAGATCACACGACAAACAACCTTTTGTTCAGATGTTGCAGTTGTGTGTACACTCCGACAATCATGTTTTATCATACCAAAGCACATTGTATCTTTTGATTTGGTTTTATAAGCTTCCTAAAAATCATGATCAATGATGGAACAATGTCAGGCAAATGTGGAAGTGCGTACATACTCACGACCAGCAGTGTAGGCATTTCTCTGCTGTGTACAGAGGAATGATCTTTTCAGCAGATGGTTATGAGAAATGAAGAGCACAGATCTGAAGGTAAATCTTATAGGTGTGTGCACAAATCTGCATGCTCACCAGGATTTTCAGTCGTTGGTAAAATTGTTACAAAAATCGCATCTGCAGTAATTTTCTGTTGTGTGTACCCAGTTGTCTAAATGCCATTTGTTGCCATCTTCGGATTATGTTTTTTCCCCTCGGAGATCCAGGCCGACATAGCCTTAGACACCATTGCTCGTGAAACATTAGCAACTTGAACAGCCTTGGTCACCGAAGCTCTTGTCAACGCGCCTAAACATTCATCCCTATTTCAAAGTCACAGAGGTCTCCGCTTGCAGCCATGCTCGCCATAATTATAGGCAATCAGTCCAGCATTTTTATACATGACAGTGACCAAGCTGGGATATTATTTACTTAATTAAGGCTTGAGTTACACCTGTGTGGTTCATTGTTTTCGGTATTCTTAGCGTTCCTCATTTAAAAAAGGTGCTTCTATTTTTTGTGTCAAATACCTGTATATAATATACACCACAGAAACATGGCCTGTGCACACACATTACATAGCATGCAACAAACCAGTAATACAGCCAATGAGCGCACACAAACAGAAATAAAAAATTTGTCAAACCAGGAAAATACAGCCTGTGCATGTACCATACTAGTAAAACATTCCGTGCCCAAAAGTAAAACCTGCACATGTAACTTAAGGTATCACAGCACGAATAAAACTTCAGCTCACATATACATCATTTTAAAAAATAAAGCATGCACGCCAATAATACAGCATACACATTTTAAGTAATGTTTGTATGGTGGGTTAGATAGATAACATTTTTATAACAGCACACTAGGAAATCAAACGTTTTACTAGATGGAAAACATAAAAGGATAGATTAGCAACAGCAGCTGTACTAAATATGATCAAACCTTGTAATAACACTTACACACATATTTCAGTGTCTTTGCTGTGGAGGAGTTACATTTTGGGTTTTTATGCACCATATCTAACAACTGTCCTGCAACATTTCCAATTCGATGAAATGCTGATGTTATAGGTATGCAAGAAGGCATTAAAAAGTTAGAGCCGGAGATTGTTCACACATAGCCACCTTAAATCCACTTTTCAGCCGCTAACACCTGAAATTTGCATTATAAATATTAGTGCAGGGGATGGTGGTGTTATATGGTATACGGTAGCATATCATACCGCCGCTTCAATTGGTTTGATTGTAAAATTACCAAATTCCATTTACTTACATTCCCAAAGCACCACTACTAAATTTCCATACTGCCAATGTATTACAAATGGCTTCTTCTGGGCTCATTTCCACCATTGCATTCTAAAGATGTTACATTTTAGAATGCAGCATAACCAATTTCCCAATATATTGGTTAAGAACATAGAAAAAAAAATATTTAAAGTTTATCACTAAAATATGTCTACAGCATGTGTAACTTTTTTACAAAATGTTACCCATTTGGCACCCATGTGAACAAGTCTGGGAGCTGTCACCCGATGAGAAGAATTTGGTCCACATTTCTGTACCTGCATTTTATATAATCCTTGCTTTATACTTTTATTTACTCCTATTTCGAAACAATGTAGAAAGACAATGCAGTGTGTCTTATCTATACACCTTAGAACGTTTGTGTAAATATATCTGAATGTGTGCAGTCTGACTTCATCCAAGTATATGTCTGACAGAGTGCAACCTAGGTGAATTGAAAGCAGATTAATACCTACAACTAAATCAGGGATTGTAATGTAAATGTTGCATGCATTGGAATAATGTCTGTAAACATGCAGAGACTGACCAGACTCTCTTTCAAGTACCGCTCCAGTGTGAACACTTACAAATAAATATAACGCAAAATATTGGCATACATCAGTCCATAAGAGACATGCAGGGCACAGAACAGCTCAGCAGCAGTATGGAGCGGTGACGTGCTGCCAGCCCGCCCGGTGCAGCGCACAGTGTCCTGCAGAGCCCGACCGGTGCTACATCATTAGGAATGCACAGCAGATGTCAGCGCACAGCACACACGGACAACGGGCACGCTGTCTCCAGGGATACTCCACACTCACCCATGGCGGTAGACGAGTAGACGTCCCGGGCTTTGTCAGCGTCCCGGCGCCTTGGGCCTTCACTAGGTGGTCCCAGGTCTACTTGAGTCGCTTTCCGTTGCGTTAACGTCCAAGGCCTGCACTCCCTCTACTTCTCCACGGGTGTCCTGTCATGCCCGCGGGCGTCTCCGGGTCACCTCATATCCGGGTGCCCTCAATCTTCGAGCTCCCAAGGCCTCACGCAAGCGCAGCTCTTTACTTTACACAGGACAGGACAGTCGTCAGTCACCGCAGGGCGGGACAACTAGCAGCCATTAGGAGCACAAGTCAGTACGTGGAACGCAGCGCAGGCGTTGGGCGGGGCTTCCGATGACAGCTGTCATTGACACTGGGCGGAGCATGTGTGGTCATAGCGACAACAAAACAATCCTATGGCGCCTGTGTACACTAATAAACCATACAGCTGCAGCACTACATGTCTAAAGCATCACCATCATTTATTTATATTGCGCCACCTATTCTGCAGCACTGTACAGAGAATGTTTGTCATTCACACCAGTTCCCACCCCATTGGAGCTTAGTCTAAATTCCCTAACCCACAAGGCTAGGGTTCATGTTTGTCAGCAGTTACAGTGTGGGAGAAAACCAGAGCACCAGCAAAACCCCAAGCAAACTCCCCACAGACAAGGTACTGGTCAGGAATCAAACTCATGACCCCAATGCTATGAGGCATAAACACTAAACACTGAGACACCAAGCTGCCCCCGAATAGCACTGCTCTTGGGATAATCATTGGGAACATCATCATATAACAGGTTTACTATAGATGTTATGTATATTATTGCAATATTTACTAAACTACTGATATTGCTATTGGTTATCTGTGACAGCTAGTGAGATTGTCCTATATAGTAATTGGTCTACTAGCACTGTAAATATCTATTTTAGATTTATTAGAAGGCAGGGAAAAAGTAATTTAGATAAAGTGAAAGGTTGACTTTAAGTTTATTGCTTTGGAAGATTCCTTTTAAAATTGAAATTAATTGAATTACTCCCAGTACCCACTTTTTCAACTTTAAAAACATTCAATAACACAATGACAATCTGATTTCATGATAAACATATTCTCAGTGAATGCATGGTGACCTCTCCTAGGAAACAAATCTGTAGTCAAGCTTACACTAAATGCACACTGGCCCAAAGATTGCACGAAAAACCTCCAATCAGCCATCATCCGACCGTTTGGTCAGATATCGTGTGAGTGTGTATAGTGACACAATGAACTAAAGTTGTCCCAAAGTGCTGATCATCGTTTCATTTGGCTGGTCGCACTGTTTAATATTTAACGACCAACCACGGACTAATCATGTAGTGTGTATGCACTCATGCTCACAATCTCCATAGAATTTACAGAGTCTGGCTCTTTCCAGCCGATTCTACGAATGAATGTCACGATGAAAAAATTTAGAAAGTGCTGGAGAAGGAATAGTTCATTTGTTTGTTCTGAGACAGAATGTTTAGTTTCAGAGTTAAATTCGCTAGGACATGTGGATAGCTACAAGGCGGTTTTAATCAGTGTGACAATAATGAATAAATGACTAGTGTGCTGTCATTCACTGAAGACTAGAGGACCAGATGAAAATCACATATATGAAGGTAAATCATGTTAGTGTGTATACATTAATCTCCAGATGGATCGGAAATTCAGTCGTAGGTACAATCGTTTGAGATAACATGTTGGTCGAAAAAAATTGTTCAGTGTGTACCTAGCGTAAGGCTTCAGCTGCACCACCTATGGAATTAGGCTGTTCCAAGAAATATACTGCAATATCAGTTAGATCAATAGTAAAATGAATGGAGAGCACTAGAGAAATTAATAGGCATACAGACCAGGTGAACCGTTTATTCACAAATAAATAAGTTACACTTAACAGATGTCAGGAATAAAGAATATGACAATGTTGTGCAAGCAATGCTGATTAGCTTAACCACAATCTGTATCCTGCTATGAATTTTGGGGTAGCATAACATATAAAACATTATAGAAATGTTTTTGGTTTTTTTTTATACAAATACCCTTTACCTTGGTAACAATACTATCAAGTTACTGCTAAAATTTATGTAACAAGAAAAAAAACCAAAACATAATAATTGTACAAAAAATTACACGGTAGCCAAGTGGTTAGCACTTCTGCCTTACAGCACTGGGGTCATGAGTTCAATTCCTGTCCATGGCCTTATCTGTGAGGAGTTTGTATGTTCTCCCTGTGGTTGTGTGGGTTTCCTCCCACACTCCAAAAAAAACATACTGGTAGGTTAAGAGAGTGTGTGTGTGTGTGTGTGTGTGTGTGTGTGTGTGTGTGTGTGTGTGTGTGTGTGTGTGTGTTTAGACTGTAAGCCCCAATGGGGCAGGGACTGATGCGAGTGAGTTCTCTGTACAGCGCTGCGGAATGAGTGGCGCTATATAAATAAATAAATGAGGATGATTATAACATAATAATACATGCCATAAAAGGTAGGTAATAATGCCATCCATTTACGAATTCAGTTTGTGAAAAATCTATGCAAAAAAAAGTAAAACTTTAAACATGCAGTAAAAGCTATTGTAATATCGTAATAATACATGACCTCAAATATATGTAATATTTAATTTACTAAATTTTGTAAAACAAAATATTGATCATAGAGAAAAAATATTTTAACTAACAAATGCATGTTACATACATTTGAGGTCATGTATAATTATATTACAATACCCTTCGGGGCGTATTCAATTGTTAGCGTTAACGCTAACAAACGAGTGCTCAAAAAATCTTAGCGTTAATACGGTAATTACTCGCAAAATTTCAGCTCGCAGCTGAAATTTCGCGAGTAAACTACTGTATTAACGCTTTTCGCGCGCAATATTACCGTATAAACGGTACTATTTTTGGAGCGCTCGTTTATCAGCGTTAACGCTAACAATTGAATACGCCCCTTCATGTTTAATATTTAATTGTCTTGCATATTATGTGCATACATTCCATTTGTTACGGGGTTGCATTATTTTATAGGAATATTATAATATTAATCTCATTTTTGTACAATATTTATTTTTTCATGTTTATTTATTTACATAAATTTTAGCAGTAACTTTATTGCACGATTACCAAGGTCAGGTGTATTGGTATAAATAAGAAACACATAGGGCTATATTTACTACACTGCAGGTTTGAAAAAGTGGAACTTTTGACTATAGCAACATCTCTACCTTTTCAAACCCACACTTTAGTAAATATACCCCAGCAGTGATAAAGATTGTGGTTTACCTTATTGCTTGGACAACACTGTTATACTGTGTGTTCAATTTATTACTGTCAAATGTATATGTAACTTTTGAAATTCATTTATTAATCAAGTTTCCCTTGGTAAAAAATGTGCTAATAGAATCTGCCCCATAGACCATTTATAAGGTATATTTTAAAATCAAAAGTGGATCTTTGGCATGACTTGTCACCATACAGTGCTATTTTATATCACCAGGTACATGAGGGACAAATATAACACTGTGCATCAAGAACTCACATGATAAAATTAAAGTTATTGTTTTCATGGAAAATAAATTAAGAGTTCATTGCTGCATCCCATAAGTTCTGTGACTAAGTCATGAGTCTTAATGTTCCTAACATACAGATAGGACCGTGATGGCAGCAGCTTCTGGAGCATGGGAGTTGCTGCTATTTGATGTTATCATAAACATGCATGACATCCGACTGGTCATTGATCAATTGCAGGAGCTTGAAAACCTGTTCCTTATCGGTATCTGAGAGTTGTACAGTGATTGTTGGCAAGTATTCAGGACCAGATGAGATTGGTAGCAATCCCAAGGAAATTAGTTGGGAGCGGACTTCACGCAATGAGGAAAAATCACAAATATACTGTAAAGAGAGGAAAAAGAAGATAAGAAATTTTTATTGGTCCAGCCTCTGTAACATGTCTCCTTATTACGACACATCTGTTCACACCTTGTACATGTCCCTCTCCTCCTCATCTTGCATCTCCTGCACATCCTCAGCTCCAGCTTGAATTGCTAAATCAAGTGCCTGCTCCATTTGCAAAAGGTTTCCATCTCGGTCACAGGTCTGCACAGTTACCACCCCTTTTTTAGTGAAGCAGTGGAGGGCTCCATCGGTTGGTGTCCCTCTGTAGGCCACAAAGAAAGGCAATTTTTTTTATATTGAAATCTAAACCCACATACAACTGTTGCTAACTATAATACAGCTATATCTAGTGTGAGGACTTGCTTTGAGTGAAAAACATATATATATGCATTTGCTAATGTTTAATATGTAGTGTACATTTACAATATACTGGTTCATTATGATGCTCTCTTTCATAACAATGTTGTTGTTGTTTACAGAAAACTTTCCGCTAAATGCGAATACTGAGATTGGACACATCCAGACAGCATAGTGTTGCCAGTACTAGCAAGTATCTAATAAAATAAAACATCTGTGTAACATCTGGCCTATAAAGAGTAGATAGATCTGTCCTATGCCAGTCACACACAACTTCCCAAGATTACCGAATCTATACTCTCAGAAAAAACCTCGATGACTGTTAGTAAATCCATTATCAAGCATGTTGATAGATGCAGTTAGATGACTGCTACAGGCCTGTGCACACCCTTACCTTCCAACCATGTTAACAGGCCTCAGTGAGACCAGAAGTGATATGGTAACTCGGACTGGGAAAAGAAAAGTGATCCTGTTTGACCCTTGGCTATAGCACTGACCCCTCATGATTCACTGCTGCTGAATTGTAGTCACTGGGGTTCTTAAAAAGGGTTTGCTCTACAGCAGGACTGGCCAACCTGTGGCTCTCCAGGTGTTGTGAAACTACAAACCCCAGCATGCTAGCTGGCAGGGCATGTTGGGACCTGTAGTTTCACAACACCTGGAGAGCCACAGGTTGGCCAGTCCTGCTGTAGAGCAAACCCTTTTTAAGAACCCCAGTGACTACAGTTCAGCAGCAGTGAATCATGAGGGGTCAGTGCTATAGCCAAGGGTCAAACAGGATCGGTGGTTCTTTTTTATGGGGATATTTTCTGATCTTTACGGCTTATGCCATCAGGAGACATTTTTTTTTGGCCAGATATGCGAATCACGGCTATGAGTTTCCATCACCTTTTATAAAAAACAAAGCAAAAACGAGAAATAATTGAAGTAAAGGTGTTTTTGAAGTTATTTTAGTTTTGGAAAACTAAAGATTATTAGGACTAGATCACAGTACTTTCGTAAAGATCCAATGTACCATGTTTATAATAAGTGGAGACTATTGAAAGAACCCCCAAAAAAATAAGCCAGACACAGACTGATGATCGCAGTAGTGCACTAGCTGGCCTAACGCACAGCAACCCTAAAAGAGGATGGATACCCCCAGCCTAATCACAATGTTTATCATGATTGGTACAGAGGCTCAGCAGCAGCGCAGACTACCTGGCAGAAGAGCATACCAAGGTAGATTGTGAACGGATCATGTGATATATGCATACAATCCACGGTGGGCCGCTTTGGCAGAATACACATTGCTGCTGCTGAAACCCCCAGATAATCATGATAAATATTGTGACGTGGCCGTAGGTTTACATTCTCCTAAACAAAAGGTAAAAGCCTGTCAAAATTAAATCAATAAATAAGCATGCACCTGGCCATGAAATAAAACCATTAAGTCTAACACATAATTCTGATTACAAAAAATGCAAAACTAATCATTCTCAGGGCACAATCAAAAGGTATAAAATTTCCACTGCTGCAGTCACAAAACATGTTGTTTTAATTTAAATTCACAGACATAATCTTTGGGACGGCGGGATATTGACTTCTTGTACATTAGGCACAACGTGCTCCATGTCTCAGCGATGTCACTGGTTCCTACTAAATTGATAATCTGTGAGGACAGGATATATTGGAATAGCTCACAAAATGGATTTAAAGTTTCAGCTTTACCCTGACCACCTACCCATTATTTTTCAGAAGTAATCTTAGATCTGCAAAAGAGCGATTGGTGTTATCTGTTAGAAGCTCAATAAGAAGGGAAGAGCCACCAGGCCCTCTTGCTTGAAACAGTGTGTAGGAGGTGGGCTTAGATTTATCCTGAAAAAGAAAAATAATATACAACATATAAACGTAGAAATATACCATAAATAAATTTTTCATGCAAAGTACTAATCAACAATTTTCAGCTGGGGTGAGTTTAGCATTAAGCAAAACAGGTTTTTGTCTAGGGACAGCAGAGACTGAGAGGCAACTATTTCCCTGTAACGCATGAATATGAAATTGTTTCTCCTTTAATCGGCAAGGAAAATAAACAAATGTAGAAAATAAACCGATTTTTGGCTTATCTGCAGTGGCAAAGAATTGTGTAGGGCAGTGACATTGTGTTCTGCTCTAGAGCTGGATTAGCTTAGCTACAGAATATTGTGTGTAAAAAATGTGGATAGTGGATGAAGGACATACAGCACAAAAGGTTGACTCCAGTGATGTAAATCTAGCCCAAATTTCACACTGGTTTTCTGGAGACTATTCAGATGCTTTTGCCAATAGTTCGGGTATCATCATTACAATAAATTTGAGAACCAATTGAAGACAACATGCTGCAGTCTCAAAGTTTCAGTTCAAGAAATCAGTGAAAACAGAAAAATGCCATTGGATACACTTTCTATTTGGAGGTGTTTTGCATCTAAGAACCATAGCAATAATAGGATTCTTGTTACTCACCGTAAAAGCTGTTTCTCTTAGTCCACTGGGGTACACTGTGAGACACTGGTTTATAGAAGGTTGTCCTGGAGTCAGGGATACATTAACTAAAAGTGTTGGGAGGATACCAACCACTACTATGCTTCTCCAATAGGAACTATTCCTCAGTTTTTGTTAGTAACAAAGCCCAAACAGAGAGACGGCCTAACAAGGTCAAGAAGAAAAACTAAAACAGACAACAATCAAACAATCAGAGCAAAGGGTGGGAGCGCAGTGTCTCCAAATAGGCTAAAAGAAATAGATTTTATGGTGACTAACAAAAATCCTATTTTCTCTGTCACCCTATTAGGGGACACTGCGAAACATTGGGGACATTCCAAAGGAATGGATTGCTCTGTAACACAAAACCTTGCGCCCAAAGCAAGTAGCAGCTTGGCACAAATGTTTGGCTGAAGCACTATGACGCACCGCTCACTAAGCACAAGCTGAGCCGGTTTAATGTAACCCAACTCAGATACCAGACACCCCGACGAGACAGCAAGTAAAAATTTCACCTTCCAGGTGACATAACTGAGACCTGCAGACTCCATTGGTTCAAAGGGCTCTCTAGTAAGGGCCCAGAGCACCAGATCAAGGTCCCATGGTTCAACCGGGTGCACAGAAGGGGGTTGAGCATGAAGAACTCCATGCAGGAAGGTCTTCTTTTATACTTGTAAATTTGCGCTGCAAAAAGATGGACATCGTTGATATCTGCATCTTTAAGGAAGATAAGCAGAGACCCTTATCTAAATCCATCTGAAGGAAGGAGAGGAAATGAGAAAGATTAAATAGAGGTGAAAAAACTCTGAACTTTACACCAGAGAACATATGCTGTCCACAACCAATAAAGAATTGGCAGCAGACAAAGGGTTTCCTGGCCTCAATCATAGTCAATCACCTTTGGAGAGAAACCCTGAGCCTGAAGAATCAGAGTCTCAGTAGCCACGCTGTCAGAGCCAGACGACTTAACAAGTGGAAATGAAGAAGGCCTTGCACAAGAAGGTCGGGACAAAGAGGCAACCTGATGAGTGGAACTATGGCCATCCCCAGGATGTCAGAGTACCATTCCCGGCGGTGCCAGTCGGGGGCTACCAAGATGGCTGGTACCCTCTCCTGCTTGAGCACCCATTGGAGCATGGGGATTGGCAGAAACAAGTACACCAGAGAAAACCGCCACAGAATCATCACGGCATCAATGTACTCCGTGGTGGGATCCCAGGATTTTGCGTAGAAGAGAGGAATCTTGAACTTCAGATGGGACGCCATGAGGTCGATCTCTGGCTGACCCAAACGCTTAACTAGAAGGGAAAACGCGCCCTTATGAAGAGACCATTCTCCCGGATGAAATCTGTTGCAACTGAGGTAATCGGCCTCCCAGTTTACCACACCTGGGATGGAGATGGCCGATATCACCAGAACGTGACGCTCCACCCAGGACATGACCCTTGAAGTTTCCTTCATGGCAAGAGCACTGCGGGTGACCCCTGGATGGTTCAGGGAAGCCACCGCCGTCTCCTTGTCCGACTGGACCTTCAGAGGCTTGCCTGCTAGCTGCTTCTGAGCTATTACCAGCGCTTGGTAAACTTCAGGGAGCTCCAGCACATTGATGGCCAAAAGTGAATCCTAAGAGTCCCAAAGGCCCGGGAACTGGAAAGCACCAATGACCATGCCCCATCCCGATAGAGTGGCATCTGTGGTCATCAGTATTCACACTCAAGACTGGAAGGAGCGACCCATGGTGAGATCCAACCACCAGAGAAAGGACTGGCGGCAGATAACCTGATGAACTGTCTGTCCACATGAGAGGGGATTTCGACAACTTCCAAAGAAGCTCCCTCTGGAACATCAGAGAATGAAATTAGGCAAAGGGAACCGTTTCGAACACAGATACCATGGTGCCCAGAAACTTCATGCAGTGGAGAAGGGACACCTCCTGCCTCGCTAGGAGGGATCTGGTCTTCGACAGGTCCAAGAGAACCTTGTCCTCTGGCAGAAACACCCGCTGACACCTGGTGTTGAAATTGAGGCTCAGAAAGCACATCCTCTGTGCGGGAATTAAGGAAGACTTGCACCGGTTTATGATCCAACAGTGTGCTTCCAAGAAGGACATCGTTAGGTACAAATAGCGGCGCAGACCCGAGTAAGATAGGGCCTTCAGTAACTGGTTGGTCAAGTAAAGAACAACTGTGATGCCCTAAAAGCAGAGGAGGCCTGCCATGACAGCCATCACCTTCGTGAAAATCCTTGGGGCGGTAGCCAGACTAATGGGTTAAGCCATGAAATGATAATGGGCATTGCGACCGCCAAGCAAAGGAGACACTGATGCCCCGCCCAGATGGGAACATGGAGGTAGGTATCCTATATGTTTAGAGAAGCAAGGAAGTCCCCTGGTTCCAAGCCCACGATGATGGATCGTAGCAACTCCATTTTGAAGCCCAGGACTCAAATCCATTTGTTGAGGGGTTTTAGGTTCAGGAAAGGCCGGAAGGATCCATTCGGCTTTGGAATCAGAAGACATTGGGGCGGTACACCTGTCAAATCGTAACGCAGGTGTCCTAAAGCGAGCTCAGGGAGGACAGAAACCTCCCGTGGAGCAGAAGGGCAACCCCAAACCCAGTTCCAGTGGAGGAACTGGAATGATCACACCCGAATCCAAGAGTTTTTGGATTGCCCCCCTGGAGCATGCTACGCAGAAGACCTCATAATGGCAGACACGTAGTGAAGAATTTGCGTCATGGGAAATGAAGCAGACTGATCACACAACCCTGGGTGACAATCCCTCGAACCCAGGCATCAGGGGTTGATTCCAGCCATTGTTCCTGAAAGCACTTAAGACAGGCCACTACCACAATTCCGTGGCAGAGTCCATCTGTTGGCCTAGGGTTCCCAAGTCTAGAAGACCCTTGGTCCCTATAGAATCCTCCACTTGAAGAAGAGGACTCCCCCCCCCTTGTGGAAGCCCTTGCTGAAGAGGTGAAAGAACCGAAACCTGGGATGTTTAGGTTTAGTCTGGATAACTGCTAAAAAGAGCTCTTGCCACCAGTGGCCAACTGAATAATCCAATTAGGCTCCAAAGAGGATCACGCCGTCAAAGGGTCATGCCTCTAGCGTATGTCTGAAATCAGCATCTGCAGACCAAGAGCATAGCCATAAGGAAAGCCTTGCCGCTACAATGTAGAGAGCTTCAAGGTAACGGAGATTGCATCCAAAGATGCTTTTCCTAAAAAATCTGAAGCCTCTCGAATGTGATCAGTTAGAACAAGCAAATCAGCCTGCAGCCAATTTTCTTGCAGACCCTTGGCCAACTGTTCAGACCATGCTGAATAGACTTGTTCACCCAGGCTGTAGACATGCCCAGTCTGAAAAGGCGACCCGCCGCTACATAAGCTGAGCACCGCAAGAAATCACATTTTTTGCTGTGGCGTCCTTGAGAGAAACACCACCCTGTAGCAGTGAATCTAGTTGGCTTGGCTATAGGTGGACCCACAGCGGGAAGAGTCTTCAATTTTGCCACCTCCTCTAAGGCCAGAGGCTCTAGCTAAACCCTGGGCAGACTCAGCAAGGGAATTCGCTAAGGCAGACTCCGACTTGGACACTCCCAAGATAAGAGGTACCAGGTGCAAATGTGGAATGTCGGGTGCAGAAATAGAACTGGAAGAATCACCTACCTCACGGTGAGACATTACCCGCGTGAGTTCAGCTATGGACGTTGTCAGAGGGCAAAGCCAAGCCAGTTCTTCCACACCTGCAGATACAGACTGAGGCAGCTGCTGTTCTTGGAACTCCGACTGTCCACAAGAGAATTTAGCATTACATTTTGCATAAGTATAATGCAACACAGACTTTCCGGCATTCCCTTTCTTCTTGGAAGTCCCTTTTTCTGCCATAAAGGTAAATTATTACACAATTACAGGGAAAGAACAGAATAAATGTCACAAAAAGTGAATATACAGATAGACTGGTCACTGGCACCTATACACTTGCCATATACCTATATGAGATTATATATATATATATATATATTATATAGGATAGCTCATTCTCACACTACACAGAGGTAACAGGATAAGAGAGTATGAGGTAAACAGTGACAAAGTACAGGAGACCACCTATACCAATTAGAGACCGTTTCCAACATGGAGGAGCACAGCAGAGGGAGATCAGCAGAAAAGAAAATGGGACCTCCGCATGCCAAGGAAAGGGAGGAAGAGACCACCCCTACCTACACACCCACAACAAGGAAAAGGAAATCTCCTCTGTCCTTAATGGCTGCACTGTGCCCTCCCAATGAGCACTGCCACAGCTGTACTCTCCGATTCAACAGAGATCTGCTGTGGCTGCCTGTCCTCTGGCCGAGTCTACTCTACTGTGCACAGTACTGCTCGTTGCCTAGGGGGACCATTGTGTGCTGTGGTTGCTGCTGTCAGCACTACCTGCCTGCACAGAGAACACCCGCCGGCAGTGTCCTGTTCGCTGAATGCAAGAGGCTGATGCAGCAGTGTTCGAGGTGAGGGAAAGCTGCAGGTTACTCACCCTGGCTTAGAGGCCCAGAGTGGAGGAAAGCCACAGGCTGTCCATTCCTGGGGAGGCGTCCCTCAGCCCAACACACTAAACAGTTAAAAACAGTAAAAATTTAAAAGTGAAAATGAAAAAATAAAAAAATCAAGGGCAGGAGCCCTAAAAACATATGCCCGACAAAGGGCACTTAAAATAAACTGAGGAACAGTTCCTATAAGAGGGGCATAGTAGGGGTGGAGCTATCCTCCCAACACTTAAACAGTTAAAGTGCCCTGACTCCTGAACACCTACTCTACCCCAATGTTCCCCAACAGGGCAACAGAGAAACTCTATTTTTTGAAATGCTTGTGTTTCGCTGAAAATAACTTCATCAAGTCTAGTAATGGCTACTTAATGGAATAACATTTTTTTACAGTTAATTTTGCATATAAAAACTGCTAGAAAGCCTGAAAATATTCTTGCAGTGGTTCTATATGTCTGCTTTTACTTATTTAGTGTAATCCCAGAAAGTTGGCACAAAATTACACTAGGTAGTTCACCCTAATGTACCAACTATTTGTACTCTACACAATTACCTGGGGGTATTTAAGGCCAAAAAAGACCTGTTAATTTTTTTTTTAGTCAAAAATATATATACATGCACATATTTGCATTATATATATATATATATATATATATATATATATATATATATATATATATATACACACACACACACACACACGTATGCATATACACACACAAATATATATATACACACATATATAGTTGCAGTTTGTATGGATATAATAGTTCTGCCTACTACAGGACACATGAATAGCATATCCACTGCTCCAGTATGTACCGTGTTTCTCTATATAAATCCCTAGTGATGCTAAATTGTCCATGCTAAACCTGGAACTGCTGCATTAAGTGTTCAAATTAAAATGTTGCTACATGGGATTCCAGCCCAGGTAAATCAGCATTTAGAAAAGTTACTAGTTTAAAAAAAAGAAAAGAAAAAAAAGTGGATTTGCATCATTCAGTAGTAACAGCATCTGACAGTATGAGTAATGTATTTTTATTTATCTTCTCTATTGTAGGTCTACGTGTACTATTATAGTATTGCATGCACTCTTTATTTGTCTGTGTATAACTATTATTACTTGACATAATGCAGGTTCACAATGTAAATGAACTTGCTCAATACTATTCATCATTAAATAATTTGATTGATTGAATGTGAACAGCAGTTTGTGCCTGGCTCTGTATTGTACTAACTTACCGCTCCTTTGATAGCAGCCTCGATGGAGGACTTCGGCATGTTCTTTTGTTGGCACTGCTCAACCAGCTGGTGTAACTGTGCATTGAAGCTGGGGTTTGCACCGCCCTCTGCAAGGAGTACACATTAAACAATACTGTTACAAGTGCAAATCTGCACTAAAACCACACCAAGCTAGACATTAGCTTTCATCTGTCCAGTGTGAATTAAACACTTAAAGCACTATGCTTATGATTTGGCACAGATTTACACCTTTGAGCAATGTTAGTAAATAATCCTTACTGGGCCACTCTTCTCCATCAGTTGCAGATGAGATGCCACCAACTCATACCTCTCACAGCCACTTTGATCATCATAGAGAGCTTGGCGAACACGCGAGCCCTGGCTTCATCCTTTGGACCCTTTATATGCTTCACTTTGGACCACTTGTTATGTCCAGCTGAGACTACCTTAGACGTATGAAGTTTCGCCTCCTGGATTCTCAAGTCCATACAATTTACTTTGTCCAAGGCTTCCTGACAGCCCAGCAGTGACCTCAAAAGACTATTCCTGTAGGATGAACAGATCCTGCTTAGAGCCAGAGACATAGCGCCCACACTTGCAGACTCTGCAGATAAAGAGTAACAGCTGTTCATATACTGTCTAAATAACAACACTCTTTCCAACAGCACAGCATAACAAGGTAAAATATTTTAAAATCTATCCTAGAATTTCTATTTCCCTATTTTTCATTCAAGAATGACAAATGTAAATCCAAATATACTAATAATAAATAATAACTGGATAAGTTGGTAAAATTGTTTAATAAATAACCTACCGTATAAGCAGTAAGCAATAATTATATATATATATATATATATATATAAAATTTATTTTTTAAATAAAGTTTATTTATTAAAGTGTTTAAGACAGCACAAATACATTTTTACAACACAAAAAAACAAGACAAAAATTAAAATAAAATGATTGGAAGTTAAAAGATAACATCCCCTCTAGCTAATCTACATCTCTATTCTCATCGTTAATAGCAGAGTACATGTATACATGGCTTAAAGAAATATCCTAATAGTCACTCCTGTAAAACTCACTGTACTGACCCTTATACATATAGTGTACTCGTTAATACGGTTGTTAAAACGTGTATATAAGTAATCATATTTAAGATGCAAAAATATTATTGCTTGATTCATACCTTACTTTTAAACACATATTATAAAATGCACGTTGTTTATATCCCATGGAAAGCAATAAACTATGCTTTGCAACAAATAAATAATTCATATTCTCCAGCTAAAATCCGGTAAATCCCCCCACACACTGACCTCTACCTCTCACATTTTACTTTGCTCGTTTACCTTTGGTAACAGCTAGATCCCCTTCAGCAAAAGGACCTTCTGACATCACCGGGTCATGTGACTGCTGTAGTCACATGGTACACAGGGGAGGCACAGGCACTGCTGCATGTGTTTCTGTGAAGCTGCAAAAAGTAATGTAGAATCAGGTAGAGCAATGTTCTGGCAACAAACATTGCAATATTTCTACTGAATTCAGGTACAAAAATAGTTTTCCTTGTCAGGCTAATTCACGTGTGAGGTGCTTTTCAGGCATTATTTAATCCCAGAGAAGAGTCTTCAAAACAGGACACATTGGGTGGAATTCAGATAGTTCTACATGTCAGCAATTTGAATAGTCCAACATTGTGAATGAGTATTCCCAAAGTGGCATTGCATGTCCTATGTTTTTTTAATGCTACCACTTATACTTGGTAATGGCCAGTGATTGATCCTAATTGTGCTTTGGCATTGCTGTAGTCCACTTATAAATCCCCATAGTGAATTCCACAGTGGGTTCTGTCCCAACAATGGAGGGAGGCAGATTTACTTGACACTTTCAGATTGCCTTGCTTTAAAAGCAATACAATAGGTTAGGTGGGGAGGATTAGGCAAATTTAACAATTGCTTTTTGAGAGATAATGGGCTAGATTTACTAAGCTGCGGGTTTGAAAAAGTGGAGACGTTGCCTATAGCAACCAATCAGATTCTAGCTTTCATTTATTTAGCACCTTCTACAAAATGACAGCTAGAATTTGATTGGTTGCTATAGGCAACATCCCCGCTTTTTCAAACCCACAGCTTAGTAAATCTAGCCCAATGTGTGAATACTGCTTATTTTTCATGCTGATCAAATAGTATACATAGGCCTCTCTATGGTAACAGAACCTTTATATTTTTTTACTTGACAGGTAAAGACCAAAAGCAAAGAAATATGTATTGTGGACAAATAACTACTGTGGGGTAAATTCACATTCTAAACATGTATGAATGGAAGGTTCAAATGTAAATGGTGTTAAAATCAATACATGCATTGCAGTTAATAATAGGTAACATTGGATATCCACAGAAAGAATGTCTCCTACACTTTAGAGAAATGTAAATTACTTTGGTAACAGCTATGATGGTTTGTAACAGGAAAACTCATTAGAGACAAGAAGTACGAAATTATTGCCCCTGTTAGCACTGTATGGATAATGCAATATTGTCCATTGCAGTTCATTCCATTCAAAGGGATGCAGACAGACACATTACATAACAAAGGTTTGCCACCCACAGCCCTAATGACCATTTTTTGGTGTCGGCTTTCCGGTAGTTCACTGGATGACATGTTTAGGAGTCTGCAAACATGTGACCTTTCCATGAAAACCCTTGCCAATCCTGGTCGAAAATAAAGGGGTTCCTTTTATTCATTAAAAGGAAAACACACCACTTTCTTTTGGGAATAGAGTTTAGGGATATACTCTATGGTTTATTTTACAAATATAACTGCTATCTGTAAGGATTTGATATATAAACACTCTAGTAAAATATA
Organism: Mixophyes fleayi; assembly: GCF_038048845.1. Classification (NCBI taxonomy): domain Eukaryota; kingdom Metazoa; phylum Chordata; class Amphibia; order Anura; family Limnodynastidae; genus Mixophyes; species Mixophyes fleayi. The sequence goes on along the minus strand of NC_134407.1, from coordinate 155,125,514 downwards.
CATAGCATTAACGTGCCCTGTAACTCCTGCCATCTTCGAGAGGGCAACCACTATAAATCCTTGTACGGCTGGTCCCTCCACTACGTCATCTTGCCAACATAACAGTCAAAAAAGTAAATTGTGCCACTCAGTTCAAATCTGATGAAATCAAGTTAGTGACAAGGGGGAGAGGAACCATCATTGACAAAGTACTTACTACATCTGAAAATGGCAGAAGAGGAAAGTACTATACACACTTTACTAGAAGGTCTATTTAGCACATCTAACATTGAGTGAAAAAATACACAAGGCAAAATAATTTAGTCTTTCATTTTGTTCTGTAATATATATTTTACACTGTTTATTGAAAGAACTGAGCGTACAACAGGTAGTTGAAACAGTAAGAAAGATGCTACTACGGACAATAAAAGTTAAGAGCATACCACATATATAATCCCCTTATGTTCCCGTGTAGCTACTGAAAGGAATGGAGAATCAGGTAAGATGCGGTAATGTAGAGCACATTGGTGAAAAGAAAAGGAGACTTTGGGAATGATCTGATGATTAAGGGGCAAGTGAGTGAAACGCTTGTGTGCATGGGGCATGTGAGGGAAAAGCTTGTGTGCATGGGGCATGTGAGAGAAAAGCTTGTGTGCATGGGGCATGTGAGGGAAAAGCTTGTGTGCATGGGGCATGTGAGGGAAAAGCTTGTGGGCATGTCAGGGAAAAGGTTGTGAGCAGGGCACTGGCAGATCCAGGTGGGGGCGATTGAGGCAATCGCCCCCCCCCCCTTCCTCCCCTAGCAAGGGTGTTCTGTCTGTAGCTGCACACTATAGGCCTGATTCATTAAGGAACTTAAATTAAGAAGTTTCTTATTTAAGTCATACTTGCCTACTTTTAGAGGCATCTGTCCGGGAGGGGGTCCGTCGAGGGGCGAGGCCACGAGCGTGGGCGCCGTTAGGCTCCACCCCCTGTCAATCAATGTAGCCATTTTAGCCAATCGAAGCAGGGGGCGGGGCCATGATGACGTGTTTAGCCCCGCCCCCGTCATCTTCAACAGCGAGGACACCTGGATCCGGGATTTTTGCCTGCTCTCTCGGGAGTCCGGGAGAACTCACAAAAATTCGGGAGTCTCCCGGACATTCCGGGAGAGTAGGCAACTATGATTTAAGTCTCCTGGATAAAACCATGTTACAATGCAAGGGGTGCACATTAGTTTATTATTTTGCACATAAGTTAAATACTGTCTGTTTTTTCATGTGGAAATGTGAAAGAAAAGCTTGTGTGCCGGGGGGGACATGTGAAGATATAGCTGCTGGGCAGGCGGCCATGTGAAGGAATAGCTGCTGGGCAGGAGGAACATGTGAAGGAAGAGCTGCTGGGCAGGAGGGACATGTGAAGGAAGAGCTGCTGGGCAGGGGAGGCATGTGAGGGAATAGCTGGCTGGTAATAGAGAAAAGTGAGGTGGTGGGCAAAAGAAGCATGTGCAACCTCCATCATGCTGCAATGAAAATGTCCCATGCAATCTTTTCAAAATTGCTGTTACAAGAATAAGCTCTCTCCTCTTGATCATTATCTGCCATTCTCTTACTGAAATCACCTTGTATTCCTATTCTATTATACATTCTCTACAAAAGTATTTACTTCTCTTCAATCCTTTTCCACTTGTCAGTTGTTAGATCTATGCTTACAATCTTGCTACATCCCAACTCTCTGCTCACACCAAAGTTCCTTCTCTTCCTAATGTTACCACTGCTCTCAGGACTACAACCCTTCGTGTATGCTGCACACTACTCCGGGACAGGGGTGGGCTGGCCCGGGGGGCAGGTAGGCCGGCCGGCTGCCCCCCCGGATGCAAAATTCAACACTTTCCCCGCGGCCACGTCTGATGACATCAGATGCTGCCGCGTCAGTGCACATGCGGCCGCATCCCCTGTCATGTGATGCGTCCGCCTGTGTGCCCCCTGGGCTTCCCTCTCCCAGCCCACGCCTGCTCCGGGATCTCTTCAACTGAATGTCTACCAAGTATTGTCTCTGTAACTGCAAAACCCTGCTGAAAGCTCACCTTTCAAAGGAAGCATCCAAACTGGTTTGTAACTTCTGGATAGATATATATCTCTGGGACTTGACTCCCACAGCATCGCTTTATATGGTGAAAGCACATTCTCTGGAGTTTTCTACTGGGGTTTTGCTCCTTTACGGTATCAATTCATCAAGAGGTGCTACAAAAGTTTGATAACACCAGAAAGAGCCATGAAAATAACTTTGATTGGGGCGTGGCTTGGCAGCCATACTGGCCGGACGGAGGTTTTACAAGCTCTCCACCACCTGTATAAATTTCGCCCGCCATAGGTGTCTTTTAGCCTACCAAATAGCTCTTGTATGCTGATTTTGTCGGGGGTACCCCCTCCCCATGTATTGTGAGCGCCATTTCGCTTTGACAGCCTTAAACCACCAGAGCTGTGTTGGGCCTAGCTGAAGGACTAACTAGAGGTTTGCGTGCCTTTGGATTAGGTGAGCCAGCGTGGCCCCTTAAAGATTTTAACATCTGCTGTGTACCCGGCCACCCACCTCCCACAGAGCCTGCAGATAGTGCCTCTAACCCCCTTCACCACCTGACTGCTGTGCAATTCAGACCGCAACTGCAAGTGAGTGCAGCCGAATGCATGAGACGGCCCCCTGTTTGCAATGGGGCGTGGGCCTGGGGCGAGAAAGACAAATGCCGCCGCCCTAGCACTCAATTTTAACCAAATGAACCTAAAATATTCGTAAATTGCTCCCCCCTTCAGCTTTGCACCCTGGGTGATCGCCCCTGTCGCACAGCCCTAGTTACAGCCCTGATATCACCCCACTGCCGGATCCATCCTCCAGTCCTCACCATGGGGTAAATGTATCAAGCTGAGAGTTTTCCGGCGTGTTTGAAAAGTGGAGATGTTGCCTATAGCAACCAATCAGATTCTAGCTATCATTTTGTAGAATGTACTAAAATGATAGTTAAAATCTGATTGGTTTTTCAAACACGCCGAAAAACTTTCAGCTTGATACATTTACCCCCATGTCTAATAAACCAAAGAAAGTGACATTGGGTACCTCGGCAAATTTCTTCGGATCAAAATCTAAAGTCTCTTCTCCCCAATCTGACCGCCAGGGGGCTTCGGGCTCCTCACCATCATCTGAAGTGGAGCTCGACCCTCAGATCCAAGAGGTAATAACTAACCTCCTTAAAGGAGTAAAGGTGGCCTTTCACCAAGAACTGACAAAAGTGGTCAATGACTTCAAATCCGAATTAATATCTCTGGGTAACAGGACAGATGCCCTGGAATCGAAAATGGATGATATCTGCCGCTCCCGGTCTGTGCTAGACAAGGAACTTTCCCACCTTCATGACTAAGTTAAGGCTTTGAAAGATAAACAGGAGGACTCTGAAAACCGCTGTTGCTGAAACAATATCCGCATAGGAAATGTGGCTGAAGAAGTTGGCACAGCTGATCTCCAAGCTTTCCTCAAGGCCCTGTTCCTTCACCTTCTTCCGGATATCTCTGAAGCGGACTATCTCATGGACTGGGCTCACCGAGATCTGAGAGCCAAACCTACCAGCGTTCAACCTCCATGGGACATCATCGTTAGCTTACATTGCTTTCCCTCCAGGGACCGCATCCTAACTGGTACCAGAGACCAATCTGTTGTCTCTTTCTGGGACATAGATATCCAACTGTTTCAGGACCTCGCACCCTCTACGATCCAAAAACGAAGGGACAACCTGTCACAAGGATTCTCCGAGAGCACAACATTTGATATCGCTGGTGTTTTCCATTCCAGCTTCAAATTCCCGCTGCCAATTCCTCTCACTTTGTTAAAACACTGGATCAAGGTCAGAACCTTCTTGCCAAGTTGGACATCCTTCCCATGACATCTGCTCTTCAATTCACGCCTGCTGAGACCCAACGCCCGGCGCTTCCCCGGCCTGAGAGGTCCCATGCCTCTTGACGATGTCCTCGGGACACAGAGAGATCATGATATGACTGTACTTGTGTATGCTTTTCTCTTTAATTGTTTTTTTTTTCAGGCGGATTTCCAACACCAGTTGGAGCTTACTACCTTGCCTGTCAATTTTCGGTTTCCTCCGTTCTCTCAAAGCATCAACTATATTGCTTAGTTTGTTATCATTAGATAATGTCTTTTAGCTTTGCTATGTTTTAAGCACTTCATAAATTTCTGCCTTCTCATAACCAACTATGTTATTTGACGATCGGTTGCACCACACCACTCTTTGACTCCTCAGCCAAGAGAGCTATTGATTCTTTACCCCCTCCCTCTCCCCCTCTCCCTTCCCTCTTCCCTTCCCCCTCTCTCTTCCCCCTTCCTCTCCTTCTCTTACCTCCCCTCCTACATAGCTTATTTTCCGATTATTCAATGAGTATATCCTCTTAAGTTTGCACACTGCTTTACTACTAGGTACAACTCTTCTTTAAAGAGCACTTTATAAGAATTTTTGACTTTTTGAATTGCATAATTTCATAAATTCAATCAAAAGTTTCTGCTCACCTTCCCATATGATGAGTATATCGTCTATGAACCTTAACCATAACAGAATATGATCCGTGTATTTCTCATTTTCAGTGGTGAAGACAGTTTCTCTTTCCCACCATTATGGACCAACTTAATGTTAATCATATGAATCTGAGACTTTCATATGATATTAATGCGGAGAAAATCAATTTTTTAGATCTAACAATATTTATTACAGAAGACAAAGTACTCTCTACAGATATGTTCAAGAAAGCTACAGCAACTAATAGCATACTTCATGCCTCTAGCCACCTCCCGTCAACAATACGTAGCATACCAAAGGGAGAACTTTTACGCACGAGACAAAATTGCGGTAGTTCATTTACTTTTAAAAAACGTGCAGATGAATTGCAAGAAAGATTATGTACAAGAGGTTATAGCCACAATATAGTAAAAAGAGCTTATAATGAAGTCAAGAATATTGACCGAGAGGAACTGATTTTTCCGCAACGGCGAATGAAGTCTAAAAATAGTATTGTTAGGTTTACTAGTACTTATAACAATCAATGGCAAAGAATTCAAGCAAGTTTACAAAAACACAGTCATGTTCTAAAACTGGATTCTGATTTAAAAGAAATTATTGGTGAAAAGATCTTCACAAGTTGGAGAAGGTCTAGAAACCTACGTGATTCATTAGTGCATAGCCATTATCAAGACATTTTGAAAACTAGTACTATTAGTGATCTTCCAAATGTTTTTTTTCCCTGTGGAAAATGCAGGGCATGTAAATTTACCAAGAAAACTAAACAATTCCATGACAAATTTGATAGGATTCATAAAATACAATCTTTTATTAATTGTGACTCTATTGGGGTAATTTACTGTCTGACATGTACTTGTAATATGAAATATATCGGTATGACCAATAGACCGCTTAAACAGCGGATATTGGAACACATCGGTAATATCAGAAATGCAACTCAAGATACATCAAGAATGAGAACTATTACCACAGTTGCAAAACATTTTTTGAAATTTCATAATAGTAATCCACAACAACTTGCAGCTTATGGATTGGAGAAAGTTCAATTGGGAGTAAGAGGAGGTGATATAAGATCAGAACTTCTAAAGAGAGAAGCAAGAAGGATATTTTTAATGGGAACAATACATCCCACTGGACTCAATGAAAATAACAACTATACTATCTTTCTTTAGTAAAAGTATATAGACCTTTATAAAATAATACTCACTCGCAGAAATAAGAATACTCATCAAATTCTATGTTAGAGGTATATCTACCTTAAGATCCCAAATCACTTATAGATTTATATTAATTTAACAGTAACATCCTTAATGGCACTCAGATACGAAATCATCATTGAATGCCATATTAATCTTTACTTCATAATTTTAATACACATTAAATCACATAATTTATATAACAATTATTATTATTAATTAAAAAATGAGTCAGGTTAGACTACTCATGTTGCACAATTTGGATTACTGTAATCACGAAGTTTTAATCATCCTTTTTTATAGATCACTTTATTAGTTTTTTTTTCTTTGTAGTTTTTTTGGGGTTTTTTTCACTATGAATATTAATTAATATTCTAATCAATTATAGCACCCATTAAGATGAAAGAAATTATACAACAAAGTGGTTATATAGAGCTGCTTTATATTGTTAAATCACTAAACCAATTATAGCACGGTTATATTTTTATATTGGATCACTTGATAATTAGATTATCTATGAGATATTCTCTACTAGTAGAGCTAATTATAAAATTCACATACTATATTATATTTCACAAACCTGTATTGTATATAACGACACTAGTTAGATATGAATTAGATACGTTGAGTTTATGCATTAAATTAATTAAGATATATGTTTTTCTATTAAATATAATTACGGTTGGAGATCTTTTTAGTGAGTATTATATAATGGGTCCGAGAGTGACTATAAACCTGATGATAGCAGCTTTTATAAGAAGAAAAGAGCTGCTATCTATGTTATACAACCTAAATGTATTAAATAAATGTAGGTATTCGTTTATTTGTCAGTAGAAACAGGTTTTATTTATCTGATCTAACTTCAGCCTATACTTGATTAATTATAACTGTTGTTGGGCGGAATTTTGAGAGAATCTCCTCCCTTTGGTACACGTTTTTGCAGTTTAATATAATCATGAATGAGTATTGTACAGCGGATCTATGAGGGACTGCAAACCTGACATGCAGCTTTTATAGAAAGAAGAAGAGTTGTGAGGTATACAATAATTAAAAAAGATATGTATTAAATATGATGTAGGTCTTTATTCACTTGTCCGCAGAAGCAGGCTTCGTTTACCTGATCTAATCTTAGCTGATATTTGACCAATTACAGCTGTTGCTGGGCGGAGTTTTGAGAGAGTCTCCCCCAATTGGTAACTGTAACTCTCACTCAAATGACACCCCATGTGATTTGCTCCTTATGTAGTGATGCCAGCATGTTCATACGGAACTGACAGTATATAAGAACTGTCAGTTCATTCAGCCTGCTTGCCTTGATTAAGCAACAGCGAAACGCGCGTCGGCGTTTTAGCTGGATACACTTATTATTTATACTGGAGGAGTTTGTTCAGGCAGCTATCCCTGTAAGCCCAGAGTTAGAGGGAAAACCTAGTAGGCAGATAGCAATACACTCTCCATAACAGAAATTTATTCTGCGATAGCGCTTTTGAGATACTTTATGCTATGGAGTGTACTGCAGGGTTGACTGCATATTAACTATTTGTTGATCTGCAGGAATAAGTTAGAAGAAATTATATACCAGCGTTTGTGATCAATGTAAGAGATAATTGGGATTTACCATCTAATCCTACCTTACTTACTAGCTGAATACTATTGGGATTTTTATAGTCTGCTATTTAACAGACTTAATATAAGAAACACATTACAAATATATGTATATTTATGCCTATTATGGCATATGTTTCTCTACATAAAATCTGACTTTTTCACATCTGCATGTTTATCAAACTATTATACCTCTGTACCATATAACTTATAGTGGGATTATATAGGTACTATATTGAGTGCATCCAGCTTTTTAATTCATTTCCATGGGATTCTATTAGTTATATTTGAGTATATTTCGCTTTTAGGTTATATCTTAATAAAAGTTATGTTTTAAAGGATGGTAATCATGAATATTATCAACCAGAGGATTTAGTGCACCTTTATTTCAGAAACTTTGCTTTCTCATCTTTCCTTGTCCAGATTACATTTTGAGTTTCAAGGTTGCACCCCTATTACTAATCCAGAATCCTTATTAGGAGGTATTTATAGGGATATGTGTATTGATACTGGGTCAAATCCTATAGTAGGTGCGGTGGTACAACTTTCTGCCAGGTGGGTTTCATCCCAGGGTGTCAAGCCCCCGATAATACTAGAAGGGTTATTGATCTGATTCAGTGTCGGACTGGAGCATGAAGGGCCCACCGGGGGACTGCAACACTAGGGGCCCACCAGAGGGGGTGTGGTCAGCCATCATAGAGGCGGGACCTGACACTAGAGGGGGAGTGGTCAGTCCACGAAGGACAGCTAGCACCTTAGTGTAGTATATAAAGCATACAGTGTGTGTATAAAGAATACACTGTCTTGACCTGCCCCTTAGATTGGGCAGAACAGTCACCAAAAATCAGGATTGTCCCACTAGACCAGGCTTGGCAAACCTGTGGTACTCCAGGTGTTGTGAAACTACAAGCCCCAGCATGCTTTGCCAATATATAGCAGCTTATTGCTGTAAGGGTATGCTGGGACTTGTAGTTTTACAACACCTGGAGTACCACAGGTTAGCCAAGCCTGCACTAGACTCAGAACATTTGACAGACTGTCCTACCTGTTGTTGTCACATTTTCCACCTGTGGTTGCTGGTTTCTTTAGTTGCGGCTTGTCTGGATCCTGGAATGTTGAGGGCCCTATTTGGAAAAAATAATGGGTACATTTAGAAAATTCCAACCAGGTGTTAAATCAGTAGGACCCAAAATTAATACTTAGCCACCACCTACCACACACACACATTACATTGCCACAAGCCCGCTGTGCCATCACACACACTACTGTGCCCCTTAATCACCATGCTGTGCCTCCTTATGATCACACTGCGCCCACCATGCTGCTTTTGCTCTCCCCTTCTCCTGGCCCCCTTTCATCACCCTGTGCCATGCTGCTTTGGCTCCCCTTTACACTCTGCCATGCTGGCTTGGCCCCCCTTCACACTCTGCCATGCTGACTTGGCCCCCCTTCACACTCTGCCATGCTGACCTGGCCCCCTTCACACTCTGCCATGCTGACCTGGCCCCCCTTCACACTCTGCCATGCTGACTTGGCCCCCCTTCACACTCTGCCATGCTGGCTTGGCCCCCCTTCACACTCTGCCATGCTGACTTGGCCCCCCTTCACACTCTGCCATGCTGACCTGGCCCCCCTTCACACTCTGCCATGCTAACCTGGCCCCCCTTCACACTCTGCCATGCTGACTTGGCCCCCCTTCACACTCTGCCATGCTGACTTGGCCCCCATTGACACTCTGCCATGCTGACCTGGCCCCCCTTCACACTCTGCCATGCTGACCTGGCCCCCCTTTTCACTCTGCCATGCTGACTTGGCCCCCCTTCTCACTCTGCCATGCTCTTTTCTGTTTAAAAAAAATAACAGGCTGGCTGGCTTGGGAGCGCACTTAGACACTTACCTGTGACTGTGAAAAGCTCCGGCATCCTGCTCCTCTGGGCGTCCGCGGCTAGTGATAACAGGAAGACAGCCGCAGTAGAAATTTACAGTAGACTTACTGTACAAACAAGCAGTGTTTGATAAATGCAACCATATAGTCCATATTCAAAAATAGGATAATAGCACCAGTAAATTACCGTAATGCATAAGGTATAGCTGATAGAAATGAAACGAAAGTCCAATGGGGACCCCGATAGAGAATAGGTCACAATCCAATGTTAAACAAGAGTCCAATCCTATATCACTTGGCATCATAGGTTAAAAAGGCACAGACAATTTGTGAGTCTCACGTATAAAATTACAGTTCCATAACAGCAACTGAGCTGCAGATTCCTGTTACTATAAATGCTTCCAGAAATGATCACGCGAATTGCAGTCAGTTCAATAATTCACTCAAATATTAGAGGCAACTTCGATGAGGCATAGGAAGGGAATGGAAATCACTTACCCCGCTCCTGGGGAACTCGCTTTGCAAGTGTCTTTCCTATTAACTCCTTACGTCCGCGTTGCTTCATATCTAGCTGCCAGAGTGAAAGTAAAAAGGTCCGGATTCCGCGCATGCAGTTATTCCTGTCTAAAATTGTTTAGGTAATGTGCAGTTTATGTTACTTGTGTCCGTGCCTCTAGGCACCAATGTAGGAAAGCCCTGTGAAAAGAAAAAGTGGTAGATGTTGGTGTTCGACGTAAGCTCCGCCCTAACAGCGGAGGGGGCGGAGCGTCAACGCGCCGGGCCTACCGGTGGATAGTCCGGCTGCCCGGCAGGCCAGTCTGAGGATGCTCTGATTCATAACGATAACTTTCTTTCCTTTCTGATGTCGCTCAATGCTGAAAAGGCGTTAGACCGCATCTTCTGGTCGTTCATGGAGGGGGTGCTTGAAGTAATGGGGTTTACGGGCAGATTTTTGAAAGGTATCTTGGCTCTCTATCGCTCCCCTGTGGCTACATTTCTGCTAATGGTCTGACCCTATTTCTATAGCACACGCCAAGGTTGCCCCCTCTCCTCACTTATATTCGCCCTGATCATTGAGCCTCTGGCCACTTGGATTCGAGACAACTAGGAGATATACTTTTGGGCCCCTCTACTCATAAGATCATACTCTATTCTGACAATGTCTTGTCCATCACTCATCCCACCACTTCTGTGGTTCCCCTCTTGGCCGATTTGAATTTATACAGCCACTTTTCAGGCTACAAGATCATCTCAGACAAGACTGAGGTATTGGACTTTAAACTGTCTAACTCTGATAAGATACTTTTGGAGCGTTCCTTTCCATTTCAATGATGTCTCCAAAAAATTAAGTATCTGGGAGTCTTTGTTGCTAAACATTACCGGCACCTTTTTCAAGAAACTTTCCCCGTCGTCTTGACCAAATTAACCTAGATATCACTACTTGGTCACACCTTTACATTCCTTGGATTGGCCGCATTAATGCCGTTCAAATAAATATCCTTCCCAGATTGCTTTATTATTTCCAGACTCTTCCCATTGGTATCCTACCCTATGTTTTTAAATTCCTCCAATTTCACGTCTCTAAATTTATTTGGTCGGGTAGGCGGCTCCGGGTTTGACTTAAAGTTATATGCATAGTATCATCTGCAACTCCTTGAGAGCCTTCACAAGGTTTGGGACCCATGGCTTTCCTTTTTCCAGGCTCGCTCACCCTTCATATAACTAGTATCACCATTTCTTTCCCCTCCATACCATTTTTCACCCATCATATTGGATCTAGCTACTTCTCCCCACTCCCTCTATAACTTTTTCTTTTTTTCCCCCTTCTTCTTCTTCTCTTCCCTCTGTACTGAAAATTCTTTCATTACATTTATAAATATATGGTTGACATGTTGAATCCTATTTTCTACGCTGGTTGTAGACTTTATCTGTTAAGTTTGTTAATTACAATCTGTGTATTCACACTGTCAGTTGTTGACTATTGCTCATGTGACCTTGCCAAAGTAAAACTTTCCAAAAAAAAAAGAAAATAACTCTAATTAATTGAATGCTGAGAGGGATTTTCATGTTGTCACTGGTTATCACAAGGACCAGCAATTAGAATAATTTACCTGCCACTATAAACGGAAATGACCAGAGCCTTCTGTGTGCTGATTCATACTGCAGACAGTTTGTAATATAATCTACTATATAAATGCCTAGTGGCGTGTGTGAAAAAAAAAAACCAAGCTGCAGCACCACCTGCTGGGCAGAGTTATACACTGACCTATATATTTCTTTAAGGAGAAGGGACAGTTGGGAGTGGTTGGTGGTTGCCGGGGGTGACAGTGGGGAGTTTTAAACACCTTAAGTAGCTTGATGAAGGATGTGGCGATGAAGATGAAGGATGAGGTGGTGACATGTGGACAAAACCACGTTAAAAAAAGGCGCTTGCGTCGGGAAGTAACGCTCTTCCCCTGAGGAGGCCTGGGCTAGGCCCAAATGCATGACAAGAACCTTTTTAACACCTCAAGTAGCTTGATTTGACTAGAATGCATGAGTATCATGCACGGGTTAACTTGTATATATATATATATATATATATATATATATATATATACAATGTGTGTATATATTTATATGTTTGTGTGTGTGTATATATATATATATATATATATATATATGTGTGTGTGTGTGTACATATATATACCTACCTTATCCTCTGCCTCTCCCCCTTCTTTCCCCTTCCCTGCCTCCGTCCCTCTACTCTCCCTCTCTCCCCTGCGTTTCTCCGTCTGTCTACCACTCCCCTTAGATTGTATGCTCCTCTGAGCAGGGCCATCTCTCCTCCTGTTTCCACCACTTCTAACTCTGCTCTCCAGCTACTTTGCCCTTCTCCTCCCTCTGGGGGTCTCCCTGTCTTCCGCGCCCTCCTTTTGGGCCCCGTTATTTGCGGATACTCCCCCCGCCCTCACTAGCTGTGCATTGAGCTTATTGAGTTACTGTGCTTTATGTTTACTGTACTGTGCTGTCTCACCTTGTATTGTAATTTGTTTTTGTCCCTGTACGGCGCCACGGACACCTTGTGGCGCCCTATAAATAAAAATTAATTATAATAATAATAATATATACACGCATATATATACACATACACACACACATTAATGCTTAAATTTTTTTATTCCATTTAATATTGCAATTTTATTTGCAGTTTTGTCTTTACCATGCCCGTTGGCTGCAATAATAAAACTGGTAATGACCAATTTGCCTCTAGCACTGAGCACATAAAAATCTTCCATCAACTGATGAATAGCCTCTACCAGTAGTTGATATAAAGTCTCTACCAGGAAGTTTTTATCACTGTCTTCCACAAGCTTTGCAAGGTCTTCTTTTACGAGCCATGGAAGATCCTCACTGAGGAGTTGCGGAACCCCGTTCTCCAGGAGCCGTTCTAGGACCTCGAGCCCCTCACTCAGGAACTGTTGGGGCCCCTCACTCAGTAGTTTTTGAAAGAGATATTGGAGGCCCTCCTCCGGGATATGTTGGTGATCATCAGCCAGGAGTTGTAGGAGGGCTATAAGAAGGAGCTGATGGAGGGCTTCAGCCAAGATTAGATGGATCCCCCTAGTCAGGTGCTGTTGGATCTCCCTAGTCTGTAACAGTTGGATGCCGCCAGCCATGAGCAGTAGGAGCCCCCCAGCCGGGAGCAGTAGGAGCCCCCAAGCCATTAGCAGATGGAACATTTGAAGCACTCCAGCTAGGATCAGATGGAGCACTCCCGCCAGGATTAGTTGACATCCTCCAGCAACTAGCGCTTGGTGCCCTCCAGCAATCAGAAGTTGAATCTTTCTCATCTTTTAGTAGTTGTAGCTTTCCAGCTTTAGACTTGTGGCCTCCCAGTCCCCTCTATTATACCCTGAGACTATTGTGTCCTTTATGACATTACATGGGTGTGGTCTGGGTGTGACACATGGGTGTGGCCAATTAATCAGACATAGGGGTGTGGTCAATTAATCAGTCATAGGGGTGTGGTCTCTTTATACTTAACTGGGTGTGTCATCTGTATTGTGTTATATAAAATTTACTAAACATTAACATCCTTTCGTGTTTACCTATTGTGTCTTAGCCTGGCGTGGAAGGCAACGGGCGTTACGAGTGATTTAGCCTAGGGCTACCTGAACCCTTGTGCCAATGCAGAAGTTAAGCAGGCACCAGGGATCTGATGGTTCCCCAACCTACTAGAAGAAGACATTAATCATAAAGTGTTGACTTTTTCAAAGTTAAAGAAAGTTACATATGGAAAAGGAGCAGAGGGTTTGGGGGTACACCTAAAAAGTTAAATGTTGGTATTGACAGATTCAAGAGCATTCAACTGTAATAGAGTCCGGGGATACAGATTTTACTGACCTGGCCCCCTAGGAGTGTGGCCCCTAGGAGTGTGGTCAGTAGACTCACATAAGTTCCAGCCTTTCCAGGCTTCTTCCGAGGCTTGCGTACACTAGGCTTAGACAATTTCTTTGCTCACCCAATCTTTTGGACTCTCTACCGTCAAGCTTTCAGCCAATTTTTTCTATGACTTCTCTTGGAAAACTAGCTTCTTTGGATTCAGTATCACCTCTATGCAGATTATACCACATTCATTTATCTACTGATCTCTCACCAGCTATGTTGGCCCATGTTATTAAATATCTTTATGCCATCTTGGATCTGCTCTCGCCACTTCAAACTCCTTGTATTTGAATATTTTGTAACAAGCACACACGAGAATATGTGATGTAAACAATACATGCTGTACTTAAAGCAGCTTTCTCATATATTTGAGGAGGGAGAAGGATCAAATTGTTTATTTGCCTAACTTAATAAAAAAAAAATGTATTTGTCTATTAGTTTAACAAAAATTTCACCGATTGGGCGCACACTGGGTAGTGTTGCACAGGTCTTAGAAATCAGTGACTCTTTAAGATTATAAAATCATTGATCATTCCAGAGATTGTTAAAAATATAGATCTTCCATGAGTATGCTGTAGTGGTGAACATTCTTATTTTTGAGATTATTTAGGCATGTAGCCATAAACAAGATGATGTCAATTTTGTGGAGCCAATGCAAACTCATTGGCAAATGGTTCCAATTTAAAAGCATCACTGAGATGAGAAACCATTTATTTACATGCATTGATGAGGATCACATTAATATGTTTTCTCATATTAAATTAAACACAACAATAAAAATCAGGAAAAAAAATTAGCTCACAACTAATTACCTCTGCAAAATCCACAAGCTAAATAAGTAATGGTAGAGTGTAATCTCTGTAGAAGGTGTCATCATTTCACTTGGCTTAATAAAAGATGATAAATGTGTTAAAATGAATACAAAATTGTACTGCCCTCGATGTACAAACATTAAGCTAAAATGCATTTATTGCATGGCATCAGGAGCGATTATCACCTGTGGTATCAGTGAAGATTACCATGCACACCTTTGATATCTGACTGATCTGACTTTGCTGTATCAGGGCCTTTATACCATATCAAAATAATACATCTGTGACATGCATTCATCTTACATAATAATGTAGGATGTGAAATTCATGGCACCTATAATTTTATCTGAGTCTTAAATATGGTTAAATCTACAATTCAGTTGAATATTACTGTGACCGGATGGGGTTTTACCATTCGGTCTTTTGGTGTGGTCCTTGAAAGAGAGACCTTACACAGTTTATCTGGGTTCCTTTCTCACTGTCAGTAACCTACTTTTACAGACCATTCCTACTGGTGTCACCTGCTACCAGACACTCAATGACTGTGAATGCCAACTGTGCAATAGTAGTAGGAGGATAGTTCTGCCACCACTAGGTGAGATCCCTTGCTCAATCCTGACACCTCTACCTTTGCAACGTTGTCAAGATTTGTGCTTTCCTCTTCCTGGTTGTCACCAAGATAATCATTCCCCTTCATATGCAGGACCTGAGCATTAGAGGGGAAAAAAAAGGTCCTTTCGACGAAGGAGAACTAGCTAGCTCAGTACAATTAGACTAGTTCCTCTACTCTGAAAGCTACTGAGCTGGCTAGTTCCCCTTCATATGCAGGACCTGACCACTATGGGGCAAAATGGTCCTTTCGGAGAAGGGGAACTAACCTAATTGTACAGAGCTGGCTAGTCCGTTTTCATGTGCAGGACCTAACCACTAGGGGGCAAAAAGATCCTTTTTAGCGAAAGGGAACTGGCCTGATTGTACCAAGCCAGCTAGTTCCCCATCTTATGCATTGCCTTACCATTAGGGGGCAAAGGGTCCTTTTGGAAAAGGGGAACTAGCCTGCTTGTACTGAGCCAAAAAGGACCAGGTTCTTACTGTGAAGGGGAACTGGTCAAAACCGTTTCCCTCTGGCACCAAATTGCTAGTGTGTCAGTCACACATGGAGGAAGTGAGCAATCTTTGCACTAGTCCTCCAAAATCAAGCTTGACCATGTTTTAGTTCCGTGTTTACGTGTCCAAAGTTTACCATACACACTATGATGTAGTTCAGAGTTCCCTTATTGGCTTCTTTTTTTTTTTTTTATGATATTTTTCATGTAAATGAATTCAATTTAGTACTTTATTTATTTGGGGAGCATAAATGTGGTCCACTAACAGCAAAAGCCCATCTGTTTTATTTCGGCAAGGACTTCTGCTAATAATGCTGTTATATTGTGCAGAAAGCACTGAATCCTTGGTCGCAGTATTAGTGCCTGAGCTGGATAATACACTGACATGCTGATTAAAACAGTAGTATATGAAATAAAAAAAAACCCACACCAGAATTCTGTACATAGGGACATTTATGCATCACTATGGATGATTAATTTTATTTTCCTAGGCAACTGTTGGCCAAGGGTAGTTCTTCCACTGGTATTATACATAGTGATATTATTTTGGTTTTATTTCATTTTGTTTGTAACTACATCACTTCCTCCACTGCAGTTGGATGCTACCGACCATACTTGCAAGTTTACTTCAAGATTCATCTGAGAATTTGTTTGAAAAGGTAAGTTTATGTATAGTGTTTAACTTGCAAAAACAGAGTGCTTTAATTGTCCTGCCCGTGACAAAAGACATAGAAATGTTTTTGTAGTGAGATAATGGTTAGAAGCATTTGCTTAAGTTCATTGCCTCTAAAAATCATTAATTGAATTACACAGTTGCATTATCGGGATTTTAACCTTTTTTTTTTTTTTTTTAAATGTCCCATGACAAATTGAACAACAAGCTGTATATTTACTAAACTGCAGGTTTGACAAAGTGGAGATCTTGCCTATAGTAACCAATCAGATTTTAGCTGTCATTTTGTAGAATGCACTGAATAAATGAAAGCTAGAATTTGAATGGTTGCTATAGGCAACATCTTCACTTTTTCAAAACCACAGTTTAGTAAATATAGCCATAAGATTGAGACCAACAGTTTTAGAACCCCCAAAGGCTAAATTTATTATCATGATAGAGTATACCATTTGTAATTAGCAATTAAAGTCACCATAAATAAAAAAAGGTCCAGGAAGTAAATCTTTTGATAAGTAAATATAAATTGTCAGTTCAAAGCATCTTTCAGATAGACTGCTCACTACAAATATGCTGGCATTGCACAGAGCTCCTGTGAAGATGACTGTTGAGTGAAAGTAATGTTTTTGAAGGTTGTTGGGGAAAATAGAAAACTGTTCTAAACAAATGAAAATTATATTAATTTTGTAAATTTTGATCAGATTCTTGCAGTGTTATCTACACTAGTTCTTAGAAAAGTGAGAGGCAGTAGTTTTCATGAGTTTCCTATTATAGATGTGTTTGAACAGGGTTAAAAGTGGTATGTAAAAACGAAAACATCTGTACTCAAAACAATAATATTGTAATAAGAATCACATGTTAAATGGCAAAAAACGATTATACAGCAGTAGAAGTGCACTGTTTTTGTTTTACATACATAAAATATGTGTTACTGAGAATTATTTTGCACTATGTCCCACCCGTTACAAAATAAAAAATCATTATTTTACATAAAACTAATACATTTTTCTTGTTTTTTTTGTAACATTCTTACTTCACAATGGGTAAAGTATACATTTTATACCACCTGTACATTCACAGAGATTGCATAAAGTTGCTCGCTATGTGTTAAAGGTATGTCTACTTTCTATCCCACCCATGACACAAGATTGAAAATCAATAACGCCTAATGATGCAAATAAAGAGTTACCATACACATCTTATAATACCATGCACACTGTATGTAAGCTACCATAATAATGTAAATAAACTTCATAATATGAGAGAGACAGCCTCTTTTGATAAGAAAACCTCAGTGCAATTGTACCACCTATGACAACGGTATGCCACATAAGCATATACTCATAACATTACGTTATATTAAAAAATATAATTTTAAAGGAGTAGTAAAACATTGACCGTCTTGTGTATAAAATCCAAAGAAACATTAAATATTTAAAATACAGATTAAAAAGACATTATCAGAATTAGCATGGAGGAAGGTCCAGAGTAATGTGGATAGCAATATTATGGACAAAGAGATTATGGAAAATAGAAAATTAAAGGAGGCATGCAGCTGGACAGTCATCACACCATGGAGAACAAAATTGTTCACCATAATACAGACAGGCTTGGAAAGTTGACAATAATATCGAAAGTATTATGTTGACAATTCAAATGTAGACAGTATTATTAAGTCGACTTTCTGAATGTAGTCCAAAAGAATGTCTAGCCGTCGACCACATACCAAAAAATTAAAGGGAGAGAATCTGGATGGGAAGTTCCAGAGAATTGTTGCACACACATAAAGATATAGTCCTGGTATTTTAATTAAGAGGAAAGTGAAGAAAAGATCCGAAGCAGAATTCAGAATACTGATGTGTGAGACCCACAAAACATTAGTCAGTATCTATTGTTTGTTCAGTGTTTGTTTTCACAGACTTAATAAGCTTGCCCTATGGGATTGAATAAAGGTCTGATCCAATGCAGTAACTTCAAATTGTTGTTTATATTCCTCTATGTTCCAGGCTGGTCCAGGTGACCTTAAAGTTGAGCTTCGGTCAAATCATAATATTCTGAAAAGAAGAAAAATTAAAGAAAATGAGTGGAAAGTACAATGTCATCTGACAGTGTTTATAGAGCTATGCCATACAAAGGTTCATATATCTCTATTGGGTGTACATTAGCAAAAATCAATTGTTGATGAGATCCCCATGCACTTGTATGTCAAATTAGTGATTTCAGCACTACAAACTGGTCATTGAGAAGCCAAGGGGTATTAAGCATGAAGCCGACTGTGTCCTTTCCTGCAATAATTGGCCTCACACCGCGTTCCAACTTGCTCGGTTGTTCCTGCTGGCATTGGTATCATTCATGACTGTGCCTGTATGCCTCTGTTGTGCAAGCTTACCATGGCTTGCCAAACAGATAACAGTGCCACTTGTTTGAAGCTTAGGAGAGTGCAAGCAGTCAGCAATAATACATATTCATAGAGCAATTTACTGATGTTGAGTTCCATTGGGAGAGTAGCGTAAGCAGTCCCTCTAAATATGCTTGTTTGAACAAGCTGCTTGTGTATAAATTCTGCATAGCCTATATTTTAAAATTACAACATCAGAAAACTGTCATAATACCAAGTTTATCTTGCCACATATATAAAAACATCAGGGGCAGGCTGGCTGGCAAATATTTGTCGGGGATGAGGGTGTGAGACTCCGCTCATCAGTCTAGAAACATTTTAATGGCAAAAATGCAGATAGAGCAGTGACCCAGCCCAAGGCAGCCCACTATTGGACTGGCCTGGGTGGCAAATGCCCCTGGAAAACTCCTTTTTGTTAAATTTTATTTATATAGTATAGTGAGTGATTAGATATTGCCTAATTTACCTGAAGCCGGACGGATATCAGCTCCAACAGTGCCGGTAGCACTCAGAGGTGGTGGAGGTGGTATAGGCCGCCTGTGGAGACACATCACAATCTGTTAGGAGTGATCAAATCTTTTTGGAGATATGCTCCAAGTAGCGGTACATTCTCCATATACTCACTTTAACCACTCTATAATTCTGCTAAGATTTATAAATGTCCTTGATTGATGTAAGTATAATGTAATTGTTTTACCCTGTACTGTTATCCTATGCTCTATATACGGTGCTGTGGACCCGTTGTGGTGCCTCATAAATAAAAGATAATAATAATAATTCTGAAGCATTACATAATGCATATGAGTCTTCAGCTGTACAGCGTTTTGGAATTTCTCACTCTACGCCCTTGACAGATACATGTGTACGAGGGGGTACCCAAAAGAAACCGTAATCGTGTTCTACAGGGCTGGGTGCTTGTAGTACAGGCTTCCACTGCTAGGTGAGTGTTTGCGGAACCATTCTGAGCCAGTATACCCGGTGATGTTGCAGGGGGGAAACTAGCTTTTGACTCCAGTGATTGTTTTATCAACAACTCATTCAATCTTTCGCCTATTTTTGTAATGACCGATTCACATGAACAATGTGCTGCCGTGAAGTTTTGTTTCCTTTTGGGAAAAATGCAGCGGAAATAGTTGTTATGCTACAAACATATTATATTATTATTATATTGATGTAAAGCACAGGATATTCATAGGAGGATTTCATGTATGTCATACTAAATTATACATGAAGAATAAACAGGAAACTGTAATAAAATCAATATTTGCTGTTATTCGGTGTTAATGATACACACACATAGATATAATCACAGTGCTTTCTTCTATAGGGGAATAGCAATGTGGAAATAACGGGTAATTTTTAAGTTTAGGATTGTGAATTAGGAATTGGGACAGTGCTTCAAAGTACAGAAAGTCTTTTTATCTTACTCAAAGTCCAAAAACATTCAAGATTATAGATACCTGCGAATCATGCTCTGGAAATAATATACAGATCACACTGCTATAGAAGGAGGACCTTAATCAAGTGTTTTGGGGGTGCTATAGCCTCTCATTTTATACTGACTTTCTGATATGAAGGGGGCATTCTGGGCCCCTGTAATTCACCCTCATTTCCATATAGATTGAAAAGATTTATGGAACTATTTATTAAGCATTGGCTTGCTTTAAATCATGGTTGTCCACATGCTGCCCAGCATCCCTGTAAATGTGGCCCAGCAGGAGTTTTGGTTGTGGCAAGGGGGCAGCGCTGAAAAAAAAATCCTGCAAAAAATTTTAAAAAATACTTACCTTGCGGTCACATCAGCTGGCGCTCCGGCTCCCTCCCTGGTCTCCTCCTCCGTGTGGCGCTCACAGTGAATGTCGGGGGTGACGTCATCACATCTGACATCCATTGCGTAGCGCAGCACAGAGGAGTCACCCGCGCGATCAGCAGCAGTGAAAGATTATACATTATCTTATTGTTGTTACTCTGAATTTGGACTTTCTGCACCATTCAGTTATGAACTAGCTGTGTTCTCTGTATGTATCTAATATAAATATGAAGAGATAATTGTATTTTTAATATTTTAAACCATTTTAAATGTGCAGTGCTGAGTAGGGTGAAATTATCACCCACTGTTACCCTCATTGGAGGCTGCTCCATGAGCCATTTTTCCAGCCACCCTATCTTTAAATCTCTGTAGATTTCTATTAGTCCTCCTGATGCTGCCTATATCGGTGACCATTTCAAACTGGTCAATAAAAAAAATTATTCCTGGGTGCAGAAAGAGTGGAAAAAAAAGTTTTTGGCATTTAATTCCCCGAACCCCACTAAGGGACAGATGCAGGTAAGTTAAATTGTAGCTGGTAATGGGACTACTGCTTTAATCATGATTCTGCAATAGGTTTCCTAACTCTTACAAACTTCATTTCCAAGTAAGTTTAATATGTTAACTATGTTTTCTATGGTTTTTTCGATGATCAGCTATCGTTAGTGTTAGTGTATTTTATGTGCGGCCCAAACCAACTCGTCGTCTTCCAATGTGGCCCAGGAAAGCTAAAAGGTTTTACACCCCTGCATTAAATCATGTGAAATGGCTGTTTCCTCATGATTAAGGCAACTATTAGTATCAGTGCTATTTAACAATAGGCTAAAGCAGGAGGTATTAAAGGAATCTCCTATGTGGACTCTGAGCTGGAGTCAATTCATAGTCGGTTGCTATTGCCATCTGAAGATGGCGTCAGCAGTGAAAGTCTTATTTGCATCTGCGCTTTTAGGTCGGCAGGGGACAGAATGAGAAAGCTGGTGCTTTCTCAATGGAACTGTCTTTGTCATGACAACCTTGGAGGGACTGTCCTGGCATGATTAGGATGATACATAAATCAGAAAATGCATCTCTTATTGCTACAATAAGTGGCAAAAATTTGGTCCTACAAAATAGGCCCCTTTATGTGCAGAATCATATAATGCATGAAAAAAAAGTCCAGCAAACAGTGTTACGGTGTTTCTACACTACATAGTCACAGACACAGGTACACACTACTATCTCACTGGTCTATGTTGCGTGTGGGTGAACCAGGCTGCGTGTCCAGATTTAAGTGTCTGATGGTTGGTTCGCGTTGATGCATTGGTGCCGGTGGTGGTAATGTAGGATATGCTGGATATGTCAGATAGTTTTCTGGGTATGAGTCATAATGATGATGATACACAATTGGGTCATCCTCTTCAACTTGCACTGGGACCATATTGGGCTGTAGGGAAAAGATAACAGATAACCTATTACTCAATAAACTGTTATTACAAAACACTTAACATGACCTTTAGATAATGCTTATGGGTAGATTTATCAAACTTTCTAAAAAAAATGTTCTTTTTTAGGTTTGATAAATCTACCCTTTAGCCTCCAAAGAGATAGCAAAAGGGTCCCTGTATTACATCATTTACACAAAAGATGCTACTTTTTAACATACCACTGGGGTGGACTGAGTTGTGCCATATCCAAAGCTGGACAATGCTGACATTGTCATATTGTTCATTATAACCTGATGCATCTGTGCATTCTGTATCATCATCAGTTCTATTAAATCTGAGGGAAAAATATACACTAGGTTATAGATAGGTGATAGATGGAAGAGGTGAATTATGTAAATAATTTAACAGAATCATCTATATAAGAAATGAGAGTTTAAACCAGGGATGCACAACCTTTATTTCCAAGGTCCACATTGGGAGATTGTACTCATTTGCAGGTGCTGAAATAAAATGTTTACTTGCTTGAAAATACTTAGAATTTACTGCAGAAGTTATGCCATACCTCTACACATTGTGGATGTTCCCGTGGGGAGAGAAGCATGTCCATAGGATGTGGCCACATCACATAGGGGCGGGAAGCTCCATGAGCGCTTCTTTCAAAAACAGAGGCCCTCCTTGTAAGGGGTTCCCTCAGCTTTTACCATAGCAGGTGGGGACAGTATCTTCTGCTCTTCAAGCTGGGGGGTAAATTTATCAAGCTGCGAGATTGAAAAAGTGGGTATGTTGCAACCAATCAGATTTTTAGTTATCATTTATTTAGTACATTATAAAAAATGACAGCTAGAAGCTGATTGGTTGTTATAGACAACCTCCACTTATTCAAACCCGGAGCTTAATAAATTTATTCCTAGGAGTATGAACAGCTCAGCGCAAGACTCCCAGCATATCACTGACATTGAAGAGCAGCAGACAACAGTTTGAAAGGTAAGAAGCTGCTTCTCTTTCATGCCAGTAACCAGCGCTAAAAAGCACTGGTGGATGAGTGACATTATGTCAGTCATTCAGGAGCTCATGTATAATCTGAAACGTAAAAGCAAAGTGCACCTTTCTGCACTGCGCATGGGCAGAAAAAAAAGAGATCACTTTTCAGTTTGCAAGCAGACTGATACAGGGTGAGGTTTAAGGTGAGGTTATAATTAGGTTATATGGAGTAATAGGAGAAATTACAAGGATAGATTATATCAACAAATAGGAGGAATTATAGGGGAGGCTTATATGGAATAATAGAAGGAGTAAATAAGAGGATTTATAGAAATAATAGAATGAGGAGTTATAGTTTGGAGTTATAGGGAGAGCTTATATGGAGTAATATGAGGCGTTATAAGGAGAGGTTATATGGAATTATAGGAGGAGTTATAGGGTGAGGATATATAGAGCAATATGAAGAGTTATAGTGTGGAGTTATAGGGAAAGATTTACGGAGTAACTGGAGGCGTTATAGGGAGAGGTTATATGGAGTTATAGGGAGAGGATATATAAAGCAATAGAAAGAGTTATAGTGTGGAGTAATAGGGAGAGATTTACGGAGTAACTGGAGGAGTTATAGGGAGAAGATATATAGAGCAATAGAAGTTATAGTTTGGAGTTATAGAAACAGATTATACGGAGTAATAGGAGGCGCTATAGGGAGACGTATATTACTATTGCAGAGGCTGTCTGCCAGGGGTTCCAGCATTTTACACAATTGTAATGTATGCCAGGTCTTGGTATATATTGATTGTGCTCCCATCAAAGACATCAACATGTCTCATTCTCTTGCAAATTTCTTCTTTCTGGGAAAAGTAATGTAATCTCATATTACATCTCTTGGGCATTCTGCTGAGAGTTTTATGCACTCTATCAAATGTTAGAAGCTCACAGGTATCTTGATTCAAAATTCCTTTGAAAATCCATGAGAATGTGTCTTAGTTCCTTGTGCTCCAGGATTCCTTGTATGCATGTTCCTGTAACCCCTGTCGCCGAAGTCATCAACTCTATTTTGCAGGAGTCTCATCTCTGTTGCCTGCAGAGAAACAACTTCCCGGAGCCAACTGAGGTGTTTGTCTGAAGATTCCTAACTCTCCTCCAAAGCTGACAATCTGGCTGCTAAATGCATGTAGATTAGCTACTTTCTTATGCACCATCTCTTGTAGTTTAAACTTCTAACCTTTTAAAGTTCTGCTCAGTAGGCTAGGATTTGAGCGGTTGTAGTACTTCTCTAGAGTCATGGTTATCTCGTGCAGCGGTACAAGATTCCTCAGTTAGTAAATTTCAGATTATGATGAGTGAGTTGGGGCAGTCTGTGAGAATCGTTCGCCCATGTTTGATGCGCTTAAAATTTTTAGGAATTGTCAAGGAGTTTCCCACTGCCCCTCAACTCTCTTGAGAGGCTTTGTGCTGTTGTTGTGGGATATTTATTTATTCGCAGGCTGGGTCAGGTGCACATAGACCTATTATGGCATAAGGGCCACACTCGTGGTTGTGGAACCCAGGCACTATTCAATCCCTGAGAGATGCCATGAAGGTTTGGAGAGATAGATCTGCTGTAGGGGATTTCCTGATGTTCTTGAATTTCACAAAACTTTCTGGCAGAGCTCCTTTCATGATGGCCGCTAAGCATCACTCCCATATAAATTCATATATAAAACCTACCTTCATCATCATCATCACCATCATCTATTTATTTATATAGCGCCACTAATTCTGCAGCGCTGTACAGAGAGCTCATTCACATCAGTCCATGCCCCATTGGAGCTTACAATCTAAATCCCCTAACATACACACACACACACACACACAGATCGAGAGAGACTAAGGGCAATTTAATAGCAGACAATTAACCTACCAGTATGTTTTTGGAGTGTGGGGGGAAACCGGAGCACCCGGAGGAAACCCATGCAAACACGGGGAGAACATACAAACTCCACACAGTTAATAGTACATAGTTGTTTAAATGATAGACGTATCAATTGATTTTAATGTTGTGAATAAGTCCATAGTATCAGTTTTAATAGAAAGACTATTTACATTTAATATCCCATATAAATATACCTAAGTCTTACAACAGGAACATTTATTATTTATATACTCTCAGGTATACTCTAATGAAAAATATGCAGAAACATGCTGTATGTAATGTCTTATTTATAACGGAACACTAAATAATAAATAATTCCTTAATTCATAATTGAATTGATACAAAATTCTACTACAAATGATTATGGCAGTTTATATAAGGAAGAACAACTAGGAACACACTTGATATATTAATATTTTACTTTGGAAGTGGATCCTTAAAGGTAGGTTTCATTCTAGAGCTAGTCCAAAACTGGCTTTCAGAATTTCTATTCTTTACGTGAAGTAAAAATGAATCTCTCACCTTCTTTAGCACGACCATATCTAATGGGATGAGACAAAGGAGGGATAAAGTCAGCTGGAAGCTGCTGAATTATAGTTGTCTGTTGAGGAAACTGAGGAATAGAATAAAATTACAAGAATGCAGTCTTAAGTATCTCTCAGTACGGTGTAGAGATGACAAACCTAGTCATTTGTCCAATTTATGGCATTTTAAGCTTGCAGTGGATTACATCTTTTAATTTCAGGTACTGTTTTATACACTATAATAGATGGGGCATCTAACCAGCCGTTGTAGATAGGTCTTTGACATTTAATATATAAATATAAAATGATACAGTGGAAATATCCCTTAACTAATCACCGATTTCCCTATTAAAAATAATGTAAAGGTACATCGGCATGCGCATGTGAGGGGCAAAATTAATAATTTAGTGTATATTGACTCACAATGCCTATGGCAGTGACAACTCTAAACATAGGATAGGTTTTAACATTGCAACATTTTAATAATACATTCATATTAAAATAAAATGCCAATTCACACAACTTTTAAACATCCCAAATGTTCTTGTAAAATTTCTATATCAGTCCTGTGTAAGTTGGGCTTTTTACAGTCTATATACATGGACAAAGGGACCGTGCACTTTTCTTTGTGCAGGGTCTAGTTTTATATGTGCTCTTTTTTCCTGTTTGTTTTGCTCAATGAAGTTCTGTTCTGAACAAAAGTAAGAATTATGCATACTAAAAAGCAGGAGTGCTGCCCTATTTACATACCTTTTATCATTGGCGTTCAGTGTTAACTCCCTCTTGTCCTTCTGTATTAATAAATTTAATTTGCCCCTGACAGTTTGTTTTATAGTGATCGGTGGGCATCCCCACATATGTTCCCTCTTCTTTAATTCCATGTTACCCTGGTTTAAGTCTGTGGTTTCTCCACACTCTCTGACTGCAGGGACCTGACATGTCCCTGCTCATGTGTAGAACCAAAGGAAAGCTAGCACTGCAATTTCACCCAATAATATTGCAGTGCTTCGGTTCATTCGTGAGCTCTAGCAGTGAAGCTGTGCTGTTTTTTGTACTGTGCATCTTCTTGATTGGCAAGATAGCAAAAATGGTTCCAATTATGAAGCTATGGCTTCTAATATTGAAGTCTGGCTTTGTGGATTGGGTACTTCCAGCGTACCACCAGTTGGACAGATCTGATTTAAGTGATGCAACATTTCTATAACTTTTGCAAATGAACACTGGTGAGTTTATTGGATGAATTATGTCTGCACCTTCCTCCTACCATTCTTTTTTTTTTTTTTTATAAATGTATCCATTATGTATGTAAAGACACTGCCAACACATTCCAAACTATATATATATATATATATATATATATATATATATATATATATATATATATATATATATATATATATGTGTATTTTACAGCTTATGTTCTCTGTCTATAAGTCACACAGGCATATGATGTAACCAGGACAGGGGCAAACGCAGGATTCGAGGAGGGGGGTTTCCACGCCACAATACAAGTGGGCATGTCCAGTATGTGTAGGGGCATTGCTACAAACACACACCGTGTCAAACACACAGATATGTAAACTGTCCCATACACAGACAAGCACAGACACACAGGATCAAATACACATACATGTAAACTGTCACATACACACACACATACATACATAAACACACAGGATCAAACACACAGACATTTAAGCTGTCACATACACACACATACATACATAAACACACACATACATAAACACACAGGATCACACAGATATGTAAGCTGTCACATACACACACATACATAAACACACAGACACACACATTCTTACCTTCTCCTGCTGCTGCCTCCTGTATAACACTCATGCTGGCCGTGTGGGAGGAAGGGGCGGGGCCAATCTGCCAGCAGAGAGCTGAGCTCACACAGCAGGGGACTGACTGGGAGATGATTACAAGCAGTAGTGGCTGGTCCCGCGAGAGGGGCCAACCACTGTAAGCATACGACACCCCAGGTAGGACAGGGGTTCTGGGGACTAGGAAACCCCCCCTGGGTGCGCCCCTGCAGGACACACTTGAAAATGAGACATGACTCTCCGTGTACTCCTTCCTGGTAACATACCGTATTTCCCCATGTATATGACGCTCCACTGTATAAGACGCACCTATATAAATCATGTGAAAAAATTGAGGTTAAACATTATCCTCAATTTTTTCACAGAGTATTTGTGCAGCTTATACAGAGGAGAGACAACGCTATAGTGGATTCTGACTTACCCTGTCAGATGATTCCTCTGTCTGGTAAAGTCTTCTGTCTTCTCTCTGTCTGATCAAGATGCTGGAAAGCCGCTTACCGTCCTCTTTGCGATATCCGGATGTCCTTTCAGGACCTTTACAAGGTCCTGATTGGAAAAACACCAAATGCAGAAACCGGAAGTGTGCGTTCCACCTGCGGTTCACGCGCCACATCCGGTCATCGCAAAAAGGACCTTAAGCGACTTTCCAGCATCAGGATCAGACGGACAGAAGAAAAAAGACTTTACCGGACAGAGGAATCATCTGATGGGGTAAGTGCTACTACCCCTGTATAAGACGCACCCAGTTTTTAGACCCAAAATTTTGGGGGAAAAGGTGCGTCTTATACATGGGGAAATACGGTACTTTACAAATAAATTAATACATAAATAAATAACACCTACTTATGAACAAGTAACAACTAAGTCAACAATGCTGCTTTCCTATTTTTTCACAGCTATATTTTAATACATAGGAAAAACAAAAGCAACAAAAAAACCTTAAAAGTTAAAAAAAAGGTTTAAAAATATATACAGGTAGCCATTACTGCTTATCTAAGCCTGAAAATCAAGCACCCAAATTAATAATCTATATCTAAAATTAAACATTACTATATTATTTTGTAAACTTACTGCAGGAGGGAGGATCTGTACTCCAGTGTAATTCCTCTCCACTGAAGGATTGGTGTAGTAAGTGGTGTCTGCAGGCCATTGCTGAAACATAGTAACCAAAGACAAGTCTGTAAAAACACAGGGAGTAAGAGAGGGATCTAGAGTGGGACAACAAATGAGCAGCAGTAACTGAAATACAGGAAGCTAATCTGAAGAGGCTTGGTCTGAAAGGATCAGCTGAAGTGGCTGCCTTGGAAACAGTGTGTACACAAATAATGTATGTTCAGTGTACTCAGATAACAATGCACACATACATTTTATTTAACTTGTTGCAAACTGGCCACTGTATCTTTTCAACCAAGGTCTGTTGTGAGTAAAGGGAGATCCCAATGGTGGTTGGCAATGCTGATTTGTCAGACATGAGATTGATCGGTCTCTTTTACTCAAAAATGTCTCCTCTGATTAAAAATAAATAGGGATTGTACATCCTAATAACTTTAAGCCTAAAGGGTGAATTTATCGAACCATAACTCCCGGGGTCATCTTAGTTTCAGGTTTATTTATTAAAGCCCTAATGCCGGAGAATATATTGAATTCTCTGATGTTAATTTAGTTAATTGTGAATACCGCTGTCCTCATAGATCGCTGTGGGGACTGTAAAATGACTCGATTTATCAAGTGACAAAAAGCAGCACTGCTGAAGAAAACATTACTTAGCTGTGCATGTGCAGTATGAATCTTAAGGGGTGGTACAGCTAAACAAGTTTTTCGCTGGTGCCTTAAGAAAGCAACAAAAGTGAATATACACGGGACACTTCTGCGGCGGGACAGCCTGTTTTCACCAGCACTGTCCCAGCTACCAAAATTAATAAATAACTCTGATAATTAGAAGCAACCAACAGGGATAATAATCGTTATATATCGGGAATAACCCTCTTATATAACAAATAGACTCCTTAATTGTTGCATTTGAGAGCTAGAAACTTGAAGGAATCCTGGCAAAGGCAGATTGCCAACAGCTAAAAAGGATGGGGAAAGTTGAGGGTGTGCCCCATAGGCCCAAAAGGGTGCATATTTATGGGTTTGGGCAGGAACTGGGTGTGGACATCGGAGAGCAGTGATAAGGGGGTGTCCGATTGGGGGATGAGTCCAGGGCTTGGCTGTGTCCCGGAGGGAGGAGCTTTGGGGTTACTGTGGTCAGAGACAAGTGGGGCTACTGAAGGGGGAGCTGTGGAGTTAGTGGCCCCACTAGGAATGGTGTAAAGAGAGGGGCCTCTGTAGGTTTCTGGTAGCTGTGAGAATGGGCGTGGTTTTGAGCAGGTTTTGAGGTGGATTGCTGGAGCTGTGGGGGTGGGCACTGTAAAGCGATAATGTTACCTACCTAAAGAGGTTGCTATTAGCATACCTGCCAGCAATCCTGATTGGAAAATCAGGACATATTAGGCCTCGCCTTCATCCACCTAAACCATGCCCTAATAAGCTCAAATCATGCCCTGATCCACCCAAAGGTCCTGATTTCAGCAGGCAGACATGACTGGCACACTCGTAAGGAGTGGGACTAAGTGAGTTCAGGTGTGGTTTCTCCCAAATATGGATGTAGCTGAGCTGAACAGTTGCATGTAGCAATTTTGTCCTGCTCTCCTGCTTTATAATGTTCCAATGTTGGATATGCATACTCATTCTGGTTGAGATCACACCTCATTTGTTGCCAAAAACATGCGACTGATCGGGAAAATGAGGACCATCTGCAGGTACTGTATGTAAGGACGATATATCATTTTGTCTTGGTAGAACAAGAAGCACGACCACTGCCACACATTTTACAAATTTGCAGAAAAAGTGTATAGCAGCCTATAGTCCTGACTTTGACTGTGGCTTTGTGGGAATATGGGTTTGCTATAATACAAATTTTTTGCAGAAGCAGTCACCAGTGGCGGATCCAGGGGGGGGCGATCGGGGCAATCGCAACCCCTAGCAGAGACTTGCTGCCGACGGCTGCACAGTATGTGCAGGGCCGTTCGGCAGTGACAGGCAGGGACAGTGTGCTGCCCGGCAGCTCTGATTGTGTTTTAAAGACAATCAGAGATGCCGGACGGCACACTGTCCCTGCCTGTCACTGCCAAGTGGACCTGCACATAGTGTGCAGCCGCTGGCAGCCTTAGGTGTAAGAAAGGGGGCGGGCCTAAATCCCCCCCCCCACCCCCCCTCCCATAAATGGGCGGAAAGATGCCTGACAAAAAAAAGCTACTGTTCTAGTGTCCATCTGGTTGGGGGATGGGAGGCCTAGATTTTTCACTCACTGCTTAGCTTTCCAGGAGGTGAATAGTAACTCTTTCTCAAACAAAGCCCCAACATTCCAGGATCTGGTCAAGCAGCAACTGACCTGAAGACACCAGCAGCAACACCATTTAGTCAATGCTGCAAGAACACGTTGGGAAAAGGCATTGTACTTGCAACAGTCTAGGCACATCCCCTTTGTTGGTGCGTTACCATAGAGAGGCAGCATCTACTCCCACCAAGATGACCGGTTGGAGGTGCATCCATAGATATACTTTTTAGGAAGCATTTATTTTCATGAACTTTTACTCCCTGCCTCAGTCGAGTTTACAATCTACATTCGCTATGGCACACACACAAGGTTTAATTTTTTCAGAAGCCAATCACATTATCTTTGGACTGTGGGAGGAAAGCAGAGCACCCAGAGGAAACCCACACAAACAGGAGGAAAACATACAAACTCCACACAGATAGGGCCCTGGTTGGAAATTTCCCATACTCATCCTCCTGCACCTCAGTGCTGATTTTGACAATGTTCATCACCATCTTCTCCTACAAACCCTTTACTCCATTTTTCTTCATGACACATTCCTTTCCTTATTTCACTTCATACCCATCAAACTGCTCCATTAGTGTCTCTACCTCTGGCACTTCCTCTTCTTCACTACCACTATCTATTGGGGTTCCACATGACTCTATTCTTGGCCCTCTACTTATCTCACTGT
Organism: Mixophyes fleayi; assembly: GCF_038048845.1. Taxonomy (NCBI): domain Eukaryota; kingdom Metazoa; phylum Chordata; class Amphibia; order Anura; family Limnodynastidae; genus Mixophyes; species Mixophyes fleayi. Next base: position 155,094,339 of record NC_134407.1, on the reverse strand, counting down.
ACACCTCTTTTGATAAACTAATATGCTCCCCTTGCCTGTCCCCTTATGTGCTATTACACAGTAGTTAAACTGGGCTAGTATACAGTGGTATATAATACCACCACTTCTATTACTGCTTTGCTTGTAAAATGATCAAATTCCATTCCCTTAAATTTTCCATACCGCCACTAAATTTCCACTTCGACCACTGCTATTACATGTAACCAACTGTCTCTCTGCTATCTCCTCATGGATGTCCCAATGTTGCCTACAGCTCAACATGTCCAAAACCGAAATAATCATCTTTTCTCCTTCCATAGTCACCACCTGCCCTCAAATCTCTCACCGTTAATAATACTAAAATTTCCCCAGTCTCTCAAGCCCATTGTCTTGGTGTCACACTTGACTCCGCCATCTGCTTTGTTCCACACATCCAGACTCTCTCCCAGTCTGTCACCTCCACCTAAAAAATATTGGTAGAATATACCCTTTTCTTAACCCAAGTTCAAGATTCTGTTAAAACTCTTATCATTGTCTCATGTCCCGGCATGACTACTGGAACCTCCTGCTATCTGGCATTCCCCTCACCCATCTATCCCCATTTCAATTCATCTTAAATGCCGCAACAAGACTGATCTTCCTCTCTAACCAGTTCTGCCACATCAATTTGCAAATCCCTACATTGGCTCTCTGTGATCTTCAGAATCTATTTCAGATTGCTCACTCTTGCCTACAAAGTCCTCACCAATACCATCTCTTAAAAAAATCTCAAATCTCATTTAAAAACACTCTTTGTCTAGCCCTCCTAGATCTACCTCTGACCTGTGCCTCACCTCGTGCTGCTACTCATTTATGAAATGTCCTACCATACCCAATCAGACTTTCCTACAGTCTTCAAATCTTTAGACAAACTCTGAAAATTCATGTGTTTATTAGAGTACTCTTGCTGATAATACTCACACTAATACACCCCCACAAGTGTCCCATTCTCCACTCTCTGCCCATCCTACCCTTTTTTTCCATTTCTGTATTTATTTTGTCTTACTTGTATGTCCTTGTTTTATCTGTGTCCTGTTTTCCTACTAAACCATGCTCTGTAGCACTGAGGCGCCTTACAAATTAATGATAATAATAAAACGTTTGTTGGAGGTACTCAAATGGTTTTGCTTCCTCCAGCTTGTATTTTGTAAGCTGGTCCTCGGTGTACAGGATCCTTTCTCTCATGCATCTGTCATTGCCTTTATTTTGGCAAGCTAGAAAAAGGGTGGGGAATGTCCAGAAACAAAATTCAGGTTGATCTATAGTGGGGTGAGGGGGAAATGGAAAGCTAAAAAGATAAAGGTGTGATATACACTGGTCCTAGATCTGGCATTAAAAATTCTCCAGCGTGTCCACTCATACTGATTGCCAATAGTATATGGCTAGCCACAAACCATGAGGGAACGGTAAGACGGAGATTCCTTAAATTCGAGCCAGCAAAACCACATTGATGAGTATTCAGTAACTTTCTTTTGGCCAGAAAGGGTTATCTCATCCATAAGCCTGTAAAGGTCTATCCGTCTAAACCACTCCCGCATGTCGGGTGCGAAGGATCCTGCCGACCAGGACAACTGAAATGGCAGTGTTGCACATATGTCAAAGTAAAGATTTTTTTATATTGTAAAATGGGAATGTCCAAAAGACTGCACAGCCAGAAGTCTAGCCCTACTGGGACCAGGCAACCCATGATTTCGTCTGCGTCTGTTTTCACCTTACACCAGTATGACGCTATTGCAGGGCAAGACTACCAAATATAAAGGGGGGAAACTCGACCCTTAGTCAACCTAGGGCATCTTGCTTAATTGGGAGGGGCACCTGTACCAGCGAGAAAGAACTTTGTACCGCGTCTCCACCACAGAGAGGCTAGAGGAGCTCACCAGGGTATATTGGAAAGCTCTGGCTCAGGATTGGTTGGAGATAGGCCTCCCTAATTCTCTATCCCAAGCGCCAGCATAGCCATGTAGGCTGGGGTATAAATTAACAATGAACAGTTGGTAAATCATTCATATAGTGTGTTTCGGTTCAGTGGAGACACAGCACAGCTCCACAAAGTCAGTCAGGCTTCTACCCATTTCCCCATAGCTGCCTTCGATTGTAAGTAGTGTGTAGCCTGTAGGTATAGCCAGAACTCTGAAGCGAGTAAACTCAAATTATCCTGCAACAGAGAAAAGGCACCTACTCGTCCATTGACTACCACCACTCCTGATTGTCTTACCTGTAGACCATGCCTTGAAAGCCCCTAGTGTGAGTCCAGGTGGAAAGTCTGGGTTTGCAGTCAAAGGGGTGAGGGGAGATAATGGGGATGAAATGAATTTCAAGGTTCTGAACCTAGCCCAGCATTGGGAGTGTGGGGCCTATGGTGGAGTGCAAGCTGTGTGAAAAGTTGGGCAACCAGGGAAAGACAATTGTAGGAGTCCCCATCATCTGCCCCTCAATATGTACCCACTGCTTAGACGGCGCTGCTCTAGTACATTCCATGACTCTATTCAGAAGTACAGCCTGATAGTATTTGGTGAAGTGAGGCAAATGAAGCCCCCTTGTGTCTTCCACCTATATAAAATATCATGGCAAAACCTGGGAGGCTTACCTGCCCATACAAACTTGCGTACCAATGTTTGTAGATCTAGGAGATACCTGGGGGTGATGTGTGTTGGGAGAGTTTGGGCAAAATATAATATCTTTGGTAGAATGTTTCCGTGAAGCCCCTTGTAGCTTCTAGGAACTTGATAGTTTGAATTCAATGCTTTTTAACACTAGGGACAGATATCTATTAAATGCAAGGCTATACCCTCTGTGTCCATCTGCTCCCATTTCCCTTACACCCCCCCCCCCCCTTTGTGTGCTGTCCATTCTTTGTGGTTAGTGTTCTCTCGCCTCCTAGTGTACACTGAAAAATATAAAACAAAAGCTATAATACAGCGCTAGAGGTCAACCATTCATCATACAGAAACCACAATATAAGGGTGTAGACTAAAAAGGAATATATCCGTGAAGCACTATATCAAGTACACATTTATTAGCATAAAAATATATGCAAATTTAAAATATTTACAATATTGCATAAAACTAATAACACTCCCTACATTCTAGACACTGGAAAATAAAAACAGGACTAAAAAATGATTTACCCACAAAATGTACAATCAATAATAATCCAATAAAACCACAAAGGACAATAGCAAAACATTAATATTAAATCACATAGCAGATGCAATCCAATAAGGACCTAATTTTCTCAATGTGTTTTATTCTGATTAAGATATGCTTCTATAGGGAATGCAAGTCCCAAAATTGATTGGAAACAAATAAACATGGAACATTATATAAACAGTGAATTTGGTACTATTTTATTAGGAATCCATTCGATGGTCAACTGCAATAGGAACCTTTTATAGACACACTGAAGACTATATTGCCATGAAGCCATGCTTATTTATCTCCCTACCTCCAAGGTCACACAGTGGAGAGCTCTGGAGAAGTTTGCATGATTTATTACACTTACTTTTAACATGGACTCACACTGTAGTTACTACAGCCACTTTATGACTACAGGACGCCTGCAACTACAACAGAAGGAGAGAACTGAGATTTGTGTCACTCTCTGTCTCAGGAGCAGGAAGCATTCTCACGTGCTGGCTGTAGGGAGAGATTTATTAGTTTAACAGTCTCCTTTCATATGTAGACTGATCGTAACTCAGTAATTCTCTGCTCCAACGCACCAACAAAGGGCGTGGGGCTATCAGGCAAGGGGGCTCCCCGGCAGGCCATTCCGATGCTGTATATAGGTTGGAAATGATTTCCTGTTGCAGAGATGAGTTCATACATAGGGATTCCAGGGGAGTTAATCTTCTCGTAATATCAAGCTTAGGGAATCAACATACTATCTTACTTGAAGAAAAGCAAACAGGCTAATGTTTGGGAAGTCAAATTTCTCTTGTAGCAACGACATTGAGATATATTAATCAGTGTGCAAAACATCTCCCACCAACCTGTTACTCTTCTCCCACCAGGCCTTAAATCGAAAGAGGCATTGCCCCGGGGTGAAGGCTCGGTTGTCCTAGAGAGGCATTATGAGGGAGGGATTACAGGTAGTCACAAAATGGAGCCTACAGTAATCCCATATCTGACATGTGAAGAGCGAGTCAGGGTGCGATCTCAAAGATGAAGGCCTATCACCTGCTGGGATCCCCAAAACTGATCCCAAAAATGGAAAACAGCAACAGGAGGACTCCAGGTCAATCCGCCAAAGACGCTCATGTTTCGTAAACCAGGTCACAGCTTTGCTCATATGGGTAGCATTATAATGCAGGTGGATGTCTGGGAAGCCTTTGCCGCTGCTAACCGTAGTTCTATGCAGAGTCGAGAAGCTGGTTTATGCTGCAAAATGAATTGAGAGAACTAGCAGTGTATTTGAATCTAGCTAGACCTGTGTATCTACACCAGGAGTGTTTGAAACAGGTAGAGCAGACGGATCAGGATATTCATCTTTAGGGCAACTATCCTACCCAACAAGAAGAGGATTAGTTTTTGCCACCTAAACAGATCCGTTTTAAATGTTTTAATAATAGCAGGGAATTTTTCTGCTTATAAGGAGTCATACTGGGAGGTAAAGATTCCTAGATATTTTATTTTGGATTGCCACCACAAATATTTTATTTTGCTTTTGAGGAGACCTAGGAGAGATTAATCTTATAGCCTGAGTGGATTCCATAAGTAGTAATGGTGGTGAGCAGATTCGGGAGTGAGGTGTGGGGGGAAGTTAAAGTGAGCAGAATGTCATATGCGAACAAATTTGTAATTTTGGGAACCAATAGTAATGCCTTTAACATCTGGAGAGAAATGAATTTTGGCTGCCAAGGGTTCAATCACAAGAGTAAAGATCAAGAGCGACAAGGGGCAGCCCTGATGAGTGCCATTGGTGATTAAGATCGGGAATGAAAGTACTCCATTCACCGAAATACTGGCAGAGGGACTTGAATACAGCACCTGGAGGAGAGTGCAATTTAAGTCAAATTTTCTAAGGGTTTCCAGCATTAAAATGCCAATTGATTTAGTCAGTCTTTCTCTGCATCTTAAGAGAGCACCAAGGCTGGTGTTCTGGCTGAGATAATATGGTGGATGAGGCTAATAGTTCTCTGATATGGTCCTACACTTGGTGTCCCGACATAAATTCCACCTGATCCTTGTGGATCAGATGGAGTAATACAGAGTTGAGGCACTCAGCAAGGACTTTCGCATAGATCTTGATGTCCGTGTTCAAAAGTGAGATGAGTCTGTAGTGGGCGCAGTCTGACAGGTCTTTGCCTGCTTCAGGATAACAATTAAACATGCCTCCAGAGCTACTTTGGAGAAGGAGCCACCCTTTAACACACCATTAAACAGGTCAACAAGATAAGGTGAAAGAAGTTTGTTAAATGTTTTGTAATAAATGACTGTTTTACCGTCAGGGCCCAGTGACTTGTTCACTCTCAGGTTTTTAATGATGTCTGAGATTTCTTGAGTCATGAAATCTGCCCTTAGTTGGTCAATAGCATCTGACAAGAGCCTAGGTACGTGGCATTCAGAGAGGAAGAATTTAGAGGCTTTCCGCCGAGGTTTGGGAGGGGCCATCTGATTGTAAAGTTTATTATAAAAGCTCCTAAATTCTTCTGGTATCCAATTTACGTCTTGTTTGAGACCACCAGAATGACATTTAATACGGATTACATTACTGTGTAAGAGTTTAGATCGTAGTCTAGATGCCAGCAGTCTGTCCACCTTGTCGCCCTTCTCGTAAAAGCTTTATTTTAGGCATTTAATTTGTTGTCATAAGTTTAGAATGGTCTTCTGGGAGGCCCAAAGCTTTGTGAGCTCTGTCTAGGCTTGCAACACATCTTGAATTCTCAATTTTTTAGCATATGTGGTCGCTCTAATCAGGCTGCCCCAGATCACAGCTTTGTGGGCATCTCAGAGGAGCATATTAGAGAAAGAAGGGTCGACATTTGTCTCGTAGTAGTGGAAAATTTCTTTATCTATCTACAATTTAAGGTGGGGGTTAAGTAGGAACCTATCATTTAGTCGCCAAATAAACTGCTTTCTCCCCTTTCGAGGGCCTTCAAGTCCACCGTAGCCGGCCCATGGTCTGACCATGTGCTAGGAAGGATATCTATATCAAGGATATGTTGAGCTAATTCCATGGACAGGATGACCATGTCCAATCGTGTGTGCACACCATGGACCAGAGAGTAGAAGGTAACGTTTTTCACGGTGTGTTCTCTAATACGCCATGCATAGAATAACAAATGTTGATAAAGAAGAGACCCCAAGGCTTTAGGGTTGGTATCTAAAGTCACCCGCCAATAAAACTCTGCCAGTACGGTACAAGGACAAGAGGTCATCTATAGAGCGGAAGAATTGAGCTTGGTTCATGTCTGTAGCATAAACATTAAAGAACATGTAGGGATTGTTGTTCAGGATACCTGTCAGAAGGAGATAATGCACCTCTGGGTCCCTAACCTCATGAAGAATGGCAACCCCCTTCTTCTTACGAATAGGGTCTCAGGCGTGGTAAGAGCAAGGGTAGTATTTAGATGTAAGTTCAAGGGGCCAGAAAAGGGAGTCTCCTGTAAGAACACTATGTTGCCCCTCAGTTGTCAGATAGTGTGAAACAAAGTGGATCTCTTCTGCGGACAGTTTAGCCCTTTTACACTTAATGTATACAATTTTAATAGCCATGGAGAATGGGAGAAGCTGCTAGAGCAGGAAAGAGTAAATGAGGAGAGGGCGGGCCGGAGGTAGAGGAAAAAAGGTAGGGGCTAGGGTCATATACATGAGTAGCCAGAGAGGTTGGTCTGGGGTAAAGGATGGCTTAACAGCCAGAGTTGTGCGAGAGACCAGAGGGTAATAGTATGGCTTTGGCAGTCGTCATACGGGGAAGAACTCTGTGTGAGAATCAAGTGTCTATAGTGCATGGTAGGACCAAAATATGAAACAGATATATAGCTATATAGTGAAACATTAGTGCAATATGTAACATCGACTTGTACAACAGTATCAAAATATAACATATGGTTGGGGACATAAACATTGACAAATTGGTAGTGAAAAATCTTACATTTCATGAGAATTTGGCCCTTGCCAAAAGAGTAGTGAGATAAATCAGAGAGTTGTAAGGACTTAAAAAGTAAAACTGCAACACCCTCTGTTTTCCCTGGGGGGTTGTTTCTGTAAAAGGCATAAGGGTAGTGCTTGCTAAGAAGGAGGGATGCTGAACCTAGCTAAAGTGGGTCTCCTGGACAAATGCCACATTGGCCCAGTCAGAGTGGAAAAAATGCAGTGCCTTGGACCGTTTTTTGGGGACATTTAGGCCTTTAGCATTAATGAAATAGACTCTATGGGATTGTCCTGCGGCAGGAGTGGCATCTATAGTGTTACTTGTTGGTGGCATCATTTACGGGGTGTCAGGTAGCAAGGGCTTTGGGACGCAAATTTCTATAGGCTCGATCAAAGATGATGCGGGTAGACGGGTCAAGCCCCAGTGACTCTTTGAAGATTTTCGTGAGGACATCCACAATGCTCTGAGGAGGGATATCTTCTGGGATTCCCCTTATGCGCAGGTTGCGACATCCCTGATTATAGAGATCGTCCACTCTCGCCTAGAGATCCCTGAGTTCGGGGGCCTGGTGTGAGACTAGCTCCTGCAATTTAGCAACATATTCATTAGATGAGTCTCTATCATCATCCAGAGATGTAAGCCTAGCGACTAGGTGCGAGATGTCGGTATGGATGCTGGAGACTGTAGTGGAAACTGTGTCTTGCATTTTGTGTTTCAGGTCCAAGATATCCTGCTTGGTTGATAAGGACTTAATATGTTGGAGAATCTTGTGTAGGTCTGCAGTGTCCCTAGAAGGTGAAGATGTAGGCATGGATACAAGACCAGTGGTGCGCTTCGGTGTTGCGATACCCGGAAGAGGACCTGAGGCAGAAATAGTGGTAGTCGCCCTGAGATACTGGCGCAGATCAGTGCACGGGAAGGTATCCCTGCCACTAGTGGCCTCCTTTTTAGCCACAGCCTACTTATCTTTGCCTTTGAAGGTAGTGGTAGGTCTGTTAACGTGGGATTACTTCAACTGTATCAATGTTAGTCAATAGAAATACATGTGGAGAGGAGCAGTAGGTCACATACCCACAATAGTTAAGTGCATGGTGGGGGTTAGTGGCTACAAGGTGCTGGAATGCGGACGGGTAAGCAGGCAGAACTTGGAAATAATCTTCCCAGAAAACAGTCTGATGTGCCCAGCATTATAGTGTAGATCACCAAAGCAGTATTGTAGGTGGAAAATTGCTTATGGCCACCGGATGGTGCCAGAGGCTCAAAGATGTACAGACAGGATCAGCTACACAATGTTTTGGAGTGCTTAGCTTGGTTATGCAGACCAGAGTGTGATTTGCCCCATAAGAATACTTACAGTCGTTGGTGAGAAGCGGGCACAAATGTAGGTGTAAGCTAAAATGTCAGCACAGAGGGGTGGAAATATACTGTGAGGAGGCAGCCCCCTGATTCTAGTGATGTTGCAATGGTAGGAGGCAGGGCCGTAACTAGGGCTGTGCGACAGGGGCGATCGCCCAGGGCGCAATGCTGAAGGGGGGCGCAATTTCGGAATATTTTAGGTTTGTTTGGTTAAAATTGAGTGCTAGGGGGGCGGCATTTGTCTTTCTCGCCCCAGGCGCTAGCATTCTAAGTTACGGCACTGGTAGGAGGGGAAGGGGAGTATCCAAAGCAAATTTTGGCTGTGTGTGTGGATGCAGACCCCTGCAAGAAGAGTCCCAGTCTCACCCGGTATTTGCGCTATCCCCAGCAGTGTGGAGCAGCCTCTGGCTTTTCTCCTCTCCAGCTGTTCTCACAATCAGGAGGTCTCCAGTGCCATGCCATTAGGGAGAGACCTGTGTGCGGTGCCTAGATGCTATTACAGGATCCTGCTGCCTACACCATCTAGTAGATGGTGTAGACAGCAGGATCCTGTGTGTGGCCCCGCTGGATGCTAGCGTGGATCTCTCTTCGGATTGTCAGTGCAAGGTCTGTGTGTCGGGAGTTTTTGTGTGCACACGACACCCTCCCACTGCCGATGAACGGCTCAAGTTGTGATCTGCCGTTGAAGATCTCCTCTGCTCACTTGCTCCAAGCTCTCTGTCAGTAGCAAAAATCAGTACTGCACTGCAGATGAACTTGTCTGCGACCGGTACGGTCTGGAAAGTTGCTGGGCTATTTAGGAGTGATTCCTGAAAGCCTTTGCAGGATATAATTGGGCCTGCAGAACATTTCACATCCGTGTTTTGGTATGAAAACACTACAAGAAACACACATCGATAATAGCAAAAATCTGTCAACAAGCTGCTACTGCCGTAAGCCCACTTTGTTGTAGGTGTGATTGCTAGTTTTTCCAAGTAGTTTGAAGAAGGGGGATCCTTGTGATCTGTACTCTTCCGCTCAGTGGTGGGAGAGCTTATTTAACTCACATCTGCCATGGATGTTGGATAGGCCACACCCCCACCTTTGCAAATTTATTTTTAATTTTATTATTTAATTTATTTAACAAAAGAAGAGCTCACAAAATAGTTTTATCAAACTTTAGCAACGTCTGTCAGACAGAATGGGTTTAACTTCCAGAAACTAGTGCCATTGCGTAGGACAAGGGCAGCGACCACCAGCACAGGAGAATGGTTGGATATCCCTCTAGAGAGATAGCCGAACTCTGTGGCCAGTGGCACCAGTCTACTAAAAATCAAAGCCAAATCTATACAGGAGAATGTGTTATGACAGGAGGAATAACAAGAAAAAGCCTGGCTGGTGGGGAAGCGGGCCCTCCATATATCTACCAAGCCCAGGTGGTAGCTCTTGTATCCATGATTGTAATATACATTTTCAAGCTGCTGCCAAAACAATTAACAGTAGTTTTCTACTATGTTTTCACTATACCCAATACTGTCCATTCAGGTGAAAGTGGGACAAAATGTAATAAATGGTTAGAGGCATAAAGCTGAACCCATCTCCAAAAATGTTTATCCTGAGACAGTCCCACTGTCTAAAAAGGATGCTCCTGCAAAGTCACATTTCTGACAAACATCTGTGTCTGATAACCCCATAACCTGTCTAAGCAGAGGAAACAAATAGCCTCTATGAAAGATGTTAAGAAACATTTTCCTGTAGGAACTCGCTGTCAGCATAGAACAGGAGTATGACAAGGTTTTAAAAAGTTGCTCTAATATTATCTCTGGGAAAATGTCCAGCCAACAGAAAAGACCCAATTTTATCTAGGTATGATCAAATAATTTTATAGTTTAATGAGATTCGCTTCCCTCTCTCTGCAAAGGTTTGTACTATAATGAGTCTAATGCATTTAAACAGTCAGAAGAGGAAAGAGATTTGGATGACATTGTTTTTAGCCTGAAATAATGCACATTTTTGTCTCTGGAAGTCTATATTTTTCCATCATCTGAACCACTGTCAGGGGTGATTTCTCCCTTAGATCTACCAGAGCCGAAAGAGGCAAGGCCGGAGCCACAATTAGGCAGCTGCCTAGGGCGCCAAGCTCTGGGGTGATGCACGGTGGCTGGGTACCCATACTAACAATGTCTCTGAATGAGAATTAGATTGCACACCCACAATTTCCCCAGTTGTGACCTGTAAAGAGAGGCACCTCCCAGCATCTCTCCGGCGCCAGGCTTCTGACAGTGTTGTGACGCCACAAAGCTGTCAGCGGAGAGGACCCGAGAGGCTCCAAGAAGTAAGAACAAAACAACAAAGAAGAAGCAAAGAAAATTAGAAAAGAAAAGAAGAAAAGGTAATTGCATTAATATAGAGAAAACGGAGGGAGAGGGAGCTGGAGAAAATATGGGGGGCAGAGGGGGTACAGAAAAAGTGGAGAGGGGGCTGGAGAAAAGGGGGAGCAGAGGGGTACAGAAAACTTGGAGAGGAGGCTGGAGAGAATGTGGTAGAGGAGGACTACAGAAAAAGTGGAGATGGGTCTCTGGAAAATGGCGAGGCAGAGGGGTACTAAAGATAATGTGGAGAAGGGGGCTGGAGATAACGGGGGGGCAGAGGGGGTAAAGAAAATGTGGAGAGAGGGCTTGAGAAAATGGGCGGGCAGAGGAGGACTACAGAAAATGTGGAGTGGGCTAGAGAAAATGAAGTGGCAGAGGGGGACTAAAGCGTAGAAAGTTGTGGAGATTAGCAGGTTCTTAATGACTCTTAGAATACTAGCATAATTGTATAATATAAGATTTGACAGGTCAACCCCATTCTGGCTTACTCTGATGGTGACAGGTGACCTGGTGGCAGATTGGGAGGGGTTCTTTTTTGTGAAGGCCTTGACGGCGAGAACACCTGTACTTTGGGATGCTTTGAAAGCCTTTATTCGAGGCACCCAGATCAACCAGGGGGAAGGCCGCAAGCGATTTTCCAGAGAGGAGTAGGTGAGGTTGGACCAGAAATATCATGATTTAGAGCAGGTTTACCTTTCCACACATACATCTGAAGACCTACTGGTCTGCCTCCATGCACAGAAGGCATGAACTGATCATTTGGTAGACAGGTCCTCCCGCCAGCTTCTCTTCTCCAGGCACGCTATATATGCGCAGGGGGATAAAAACGGAAGTCTCTGGCCAGGACTGAGCTACAAAATAACACAATCTCAGCTATAACTGACTGGTCGGGTGACATACACTATCAGACGGAACGGATAGCCATTGTGTATAGAGCTTTTTATTCTAATTTGTACACCTCCAAGGTGGATTACTCTGCAACTCAACTATATGATTACCTGTCCAAGACATGTCTCCCTACACTGTCAATGGAGGGCGTGAAGGGTCTGGAGACTCCCATTATGGTGGAGGAGGCTTGAAGCGGCATTAGCAGCCTTTCCTTGCAGTAAAAAACCAGGTGCAGACGGCTTGCCTATGGAGCTGTATAATTTGGTACGTTCTGTATTCCTACACTACTTGCTCAATTTAATGAATTCTTGTAGGCGGCTGTTTTGCTACCATCCATGTTGGAGGCCCTGATATTCTTATCTCAAAGGCGGGTAAGGATCCTATATTACCAGAATCTTATCGACCAATCTCCCTTTTTACGACTGATGTAAAAATCCTTGCCAAAGTCTTTGCTATACACCTGAACACAGTCATCTCCCAGTTGATCCACCCAGACCAGACGGGATTTATGCCTGGGAAGTCTACGGCCATCAATTTGTTTACACATTTGCAGATGCCGGGGGGCCATGGAGATGGTGTAGTGGTGGTGTCCCTGGATGCCGCTAAGGCATTCGATTCTGTGGAATGGGAATATTTGTGGGCGGTTATGTATAGACTGGGGATTGGCCCTAATTTTCTATTCTGGGTTCGGTTGGTTTATTCGGCACCGACGGCCAGAATTAGTGTCAGTGGCCATGTTACCTCCTCCTTTGATTTGGGCAGAGGTAAACAACAGGGTTGTCCCCTCTCCCTGGCCTTGTTTGCCATAGCTATTAAGCCACTGACGTGCATAATACGAACTCATCCTGCTATCTGTGGCCTCGCGTATGGGGTTGACAAAATTGCATTGTATGCAGATGACATACTCCTATTTCTTTCATATGAGTCTCTGACTATACTGCTGTGTTTGGTGGAGAAATTTGATGATTTCTCAGGCCTGAGGATAAATTGGTCCAAATCTAACATATTCCCTTCTCTAGGGGGCTCCCGGTGTGTCCTGCATCCTCCCATTCTCTCCAGTGGACACTTAAATTTAAATATCTAGGGATATGGGTCATTGCTGACTACATACCACTGAATATTGACCCTGTGATTAATTATTTTCAGGGCAAGACTTCTACTTGGACAAAATTGCCCCTGTCCGTGTCGGCTAGAGTTAATCTAATAAAAATGGTACTTCTGCCAAAATTCCTGTACCCACTGCATCACTCTCCAGTACATCTCCCGAGATTGCTTTTCTCCAAGATTAACAAATTCCTATCCACACTGGTCTGGGAAGCAGGTGAGAATCATGTTAGCCATTCTGTGCTGTTCCTGAGCCTCTGGGGGACTTGATTTTCAGACCTTCTGACCTACTATCTAGCAGCACAATTGGCGCAGTTGAAGGGATGGTTGGGGGTTTCCCTGCCAGTCACCCATGTTAGTTATCTGGCCAGATGGACAGGTTTTGAGCCTCCATCTGTTCAAGCCTCGTTGTGTTCCTGAGTTTCTGAAATTGTTCCACCACTACTTAGGCAGGACTTATTGGTATGGAATGCGCTCCAAGAAGTGATGGATACTGTTGAGATAGACCCTGATACTCTGATCTAATTAATTCTGCTCTTCCTGAGTTGTATAAATTGCGGCAATTCCACCGATGACGTGCCGCAGGGGTCACATCCATGAATCAACTTTATGCCAACAGTGTTTTTAAATCCTTTGCGCAACTGCAATCAAAATTTCCACTCTTAAGCTGCCTATTGTTTACTTATCTGCAGCTTCGGCATGCCCTGGAGGCCCAGTTTGGCAGAATTCCCTTTACTTTTGGCATGGTCCCTCTCCGTTTGCTTCTGGATCAGGTGGGCACAACCAAGACCATCTCCATTCTGTATGCCAATGTCCTTTCCCTCCTTTCTCCTGATGACTTGGGTGGGCTGCGAGTGAGGTCAGCTTAGGCCCCTTAGATGACAATAACTGGAGTGCAATTCTTGACAGTGCCAGGTAGGACACCTCCTGTACCAAGTTTAGGCAGGCTGCACCAGATGGGTGTCAGTACTAACTCTGTGTGCCCAAAGTGTGGGGGAACCCCTGCTGACTTCTGGCACCTCCTCTGGTATTGTCCTGTGGTTGGGGTCTTTTGGACGGAGGTGGTGGAGGACATACAGGATACAGGCATCAGGATCCCTTTGCTATTTCCTAAGACCTATATGTTTGGTATCGGAGTGAATTTACTACTGGGCAGGAATGCACCAGATACGTCACCAACCTCCTTGTATTGGATAAGGTCGTTATAGCCGAAAGTGGATGACCGGTGATGGGCCTAATTTTGCTGCCTGGGTGGCTTTGGTTGATGAGGCTGTGGGACATGAGCAGTTCACCTACCAGTCCAGAAACAATATGCCTAAGTCTAGTCTCGTTGGGTGCAATCTAGATTTGCAATGAGATCCCTAGCGGCAGATTTTGATCCAGCTTGAGTACCCCATCCCCCCCCTTTTTTTTCAACAATACAAAAATACTAATGGTGTATACGTATCTATTAGACAACTGGATACTAGGGTTGGGGACCACGATGCTCAGTGAAGGTGGGAGGGGCAGCTATATCTGAGTGAGCCAAATGTTACATTGGACATTTATTTGAACTGCATATTGCATATACGATCAATGTTTTATATGTATTTCCATGCAGGGTAATATACTCAAAAGAACTGGAACTGTTTGCTAATTTAATTATGATATTTTGTAACTGTATTGTTTGAAAATTTTAATAAAAATAATTGATTGAAAATAAAAACACACACGAAATATAAAATATACAAGTCTGTTAGTATTTCTTCCTTTACCAATTGTCGCCTTTCCCCATTGTTAGTTTTTATGTTTGTGAGCACAAAAAATCCCAACTCACAGAAGTAAGATGTGGAAAAATGAAATTCATGCTCAAACACAATTGAATCTTGCTATAGCCAACAACTTGAGGGCAGGAACAGGGGAGGTAAGGAGCAGACTAATGTAGGCAATGTACAGGAAAGGCGTGCTCAGACCTTTCCGATGCAGATGTGACTGATTCAAGTCCTGGTTTTATCGCAAACACACAAGCTGTATCATTTGCATCGGCTACAGAGCAAAAATGATGAGATAAATGAGGAGATGTATGATCATGATAAGATACAAATAAATTAATAGATATAGGAGCCGATGCAGAGTGAGACGCACGCAATCTGCATAGGCACAGATACTGTAGGTGCGCTCACTTTCTTCGCCATGCGCAATTTCACATATACTTTGCAAACTAGGAAATGTCCCACTCTACATAAGCCCCTATATTTCCTATATGAGCAGTCTAAGGTAGCAAGCTGCATGACCAAAAAAATATTGAAACAGCATTATTCTGGCAAATAATTAATAGATTAAACTTTCTGAAAAACTTTTTCAAAAATGTTTTTCTCATTGACAAAGAAAACTATTTGTAAACTATACAGTAATTATGCAAGTGGGGGCATCTAGCGGTTGCTAATTATAATTACATCCTCACTTTGTACTTTTTGGTACCTTTCATGAAAGTTTATCATATCAGTTGTTGTATTAGTTTTTGAGCTGGTTCATGATCTGAACCAATGTTAATTTACATTTTTGCTTTAAAAAAGTATTTTGCTTTTTTATAAACGTAAGAGCCAGCAATTCAAATGCGCTGGTAACATAGTGAACCTAGCCATTTTGGGCATCATTCATCAGGGAACTCAAAATAAACGTAGTGTGCGTTTTTTTTTTAAGATGCACGGAAATAGTGCATACGCACGTCGGTATTCAAGAAAAATGTGTCTTTATTGGGGCACTCTGTGAACCAAGTCTTTTAAATACAGCTAAAATAATAACTTTACTAATAATAATTTATTAGTAATCATTTAAAAACATAATGTTTTCCATGTCCCTTAGCTATCATTATGAGCGAAAATAATGGTAAAAGAAAATTAAGTGATTAAAGTGCTATAAGTGTAATTAAAATACCAGTATCAAACTGCCTTGCCTCGCTATGATGTATGTACCATTTTCAATTTATTTACATATAAATTGATACACATCAGTCAGTTACACACATCAGTCAGTTATATACATCTGTGGGTAGCATGGTGGCTTAGTGGTTAGCACTTCTGGCTCACAGCACTGGGATCATGAGTTCGATTCCCGACCATGGCCTCATCTGTGTGGAGTTTGTATGTTATCCCCGTGTTTGCGTGGATTTCCTCCGGGTGCTCCGGTTTCCTCCCACACTCCAAAAACATACTGGTAGGTTAATTGGCTGCTATTAAATTGCCCTTAGTCTCTCTCGGTCTGTGTATGCTAAGGAATTTAGACTGTAAGCTCCAATGGGGCAAGGACGGATGTGAGTGAGTTCTCTGTACAGCGCTGTGGAATTAGTGGCGCTATATAAATAAATAGATGAAGATGATATAATTATAAATTGACAATCTGTCACATTATCCATACTGAGAACCTGTTGCTCTGGACTTTTACGCAAGGACACTTACTATAGCCTATGATTTCTGAGTGAGCGGGGCGGAGAAGGGGCGTTCACCCGTAGTCTATGTACACTAAGGGCGTGCCAAACTTGAGCAAATGGCCGATTCAAGATTTGGCCATCTCAAAGGTACTTGTATTTCTGTCGTATCTCTTGCTCTAGCTACAGAGCTAGTCTAATCCCTAATCAGTAGTGAAGGCAGTCTCATATGTATGCTATAACACGTGTTTGCAATCAGGAGCAACTGTAAAAATTTATTTTATGTTCAGAAGACATTAAGATCACCCTACTAAATGTATTTAATCTAAAAAATAAATAAGCACTTTTTTTTCTAAATTATTTTATCATTATAAACAGGTGACAGTAATGTTATATATATTGTTAGGCTGCTGGCCCTGATCACCAACCCACAGAACTAGATGACGCAGATCTTCGCCTAAAGCAGCCGCCTTTCCCTTAGAGCTTGACGCGCTCACCGGTACTCGGATGCCCCCAGAGCAGCGGGCCAGGAGACTGGTAGAAGGCAGTGGGTAGTCAAACGATAGCCAAGGTCAAGGGTCACAGGCAAGCAGGGTAATCGATAAACACGCCAGAGGTCAGGGTCACAGGCACGGTAGCAAGGTCCAAGGTACAGGCAAGAAGGGTCTGGGTCACGAGCAAAACAGGCAGAGTCCAATAATCCAAGCAGGGGTCATACACAGGGAATCAAACAGAGTATCCACAGGATAGGACAAGTAAACAGGAGCAGGTCAGCAGGACTAGGACAGATACGCTATAACCGGCAGTGAGGCTCAATCCTCACTGCCTTAAATACTGCAGCCAGCCAGTCAGAGGCTAGCTCTGAAAATACCCACAGGGGTTTACTAATAAAGTATATTAAGACCTTGCATTTGCGCACACGCCCGGCTGTCCTCAGTTGCCGGGACGCGGCGCTACAGAGGGAAGCGTCCAGCCGTTGCCTTTGGCAATGGTCGGGTGCCAGGCGAAAGTGATGTCCCGGTCATCAAGGTGACGGCCGGGACGCCAGGGGGCGCAGGAAGCGAGCCGCGGCGGCTGTGAGTACTGCTGCGGCTCGTGACATATATATATATATATATATATATATATATATATATATATCATTACTGTCACCTGTTAATGATGATAACACAATTTAGAAAGTGCTTATTTACTTTTTAGATTAAATACATTATATATATATATATATATATATATATATATATATATATATATGTGACAAAAGATGACAATAACAATGGCGCTATTTCCAGAATTGAAAATCGTTTCAGGTATACAAAGAAAAGTCCAAGACAGATTAATACCCGGACACCTCCTTATATTAGCAAGGTGGCTGCCTCCCCTCAGAATTGGATGGTAAACCAAGTGAAGTTCAATAATAACAGATGAGAAGGGATATGGCGCCTATGGTGTATACTTGTGGGTAAAGTAGTCCACAAGGGTAAGGTATATGCATATGCGTACCAACTTTATACTTGATAACTTGATGTATCTACATTTGTTGCATAATACTATTGCCATATTATTTTCTGGTACGCATATATTTGGGTGGTGTCAATATATGCTAGTACTCTTATGACGGTATCACACTATTGGTTCTTTCTCTCATTTGCATGTATTTATGAGATTCAGCGAACACAAGCGACTGCAGTGAGAGGATCTATTCTGATTTTGATGAGCTGTTATCAAGTATAAAGTTGGTACGCAAATGCATATACCTTGGCCTTGTGGACTACTTTACCCACAAGTACACAACATAGGCGCCATATCCCTTCTCATCTGTTATTTTATATATATATATATATATATATATATATATGTATATGTATATGTATATGTGTATATATATATATATATATATATATATATACATATATATATATATATATATACATATATACATATATATTGGTTTTTTTTCTGTATGTGTGCGCTCTGAGCAGACCGATACCCAATTTCTTCAGCACACATATCTTTAGATCCACTCCTTTTTGAATTCGAGATTTATGCCTGAATTCTGTGCGTTTTAAAACAAACGCACTTTGCGCTCAGTTTGCATACCTTGATGAATCAGGCCCAGAGAGAGACCAGAGAAAAGTGGTAAGTGGCCTAGCTTTCAATTGATTAGAAAGAAATCAAGAGGTAAAGTAGTGTCATAGTTCCTAGGATTGTTGGATCCTTGGTCTGCCTAGTTTGGTACTACTGCTTACAGAGGCGCGGAATCTAACAAAGCAGATGGTCTTCGCCAGGGACCCCTGCAAGAAGGTTCGGTCTTTGTGGCCTCTGCTCCGCAGGTCGCGGCCCTCTTAGGGGGTAGTATGCGAGACTTCCTGGAGAAGGTAGGAGCAAGTGAAGTTACAGGAATAGATAGTAGATAATATACTGTAGATACGATAGGTCTGGTGGAGAATACCACGAGAATGGTGGAGAGATGCTGGTGCGATAGCCTGCGAACAGCAGAACAGTACCACAGGAATAGTGGAGAGATGTTAGGTGCAATAGCCTATAGTCAGCAGGCAATACCACTGGAATGGTGTAGAAATGTTAGGTGTAATAGCCTGCGGATGGCAGGACAATACCAGTGAAGTGGTGGAGAGCTGGTAGATGCAATAACTTGCGGACGGCAGGACAATACCACTGGAATGATGGAGAGCTGGTAGATGCAATAGCCTGCGGAGAGCAGGACAATACCACTGGAATGATGGAGAGCTGGTAGATGCAATAGCCTGCGGAGAGCAGGACAATACCACTGAAATGGTGGAGAGCTGGTAGGTGCAATAGCCTGCTGACAGAAGGACAATTCCACTGGAATGGAGGAGAGCAGTGTCAGGAACGCCCAGCCTGTCCCAGATACAGCAATCTGAACAGCTGGCCGTGACTGGCATCACTATAGCCACTTAGCAGTGAATACACCTTTTCTGCCACCACGAAGGATTTATTATGGTGTCCTTACGTTCACCAGAACCACTTATTAATGTTTCACAATTAAATCACACACACATTTAGCATGAGCCTCCCTGGGCTTTATAAATTCACACAGAGAAATACGCTAGATTAAATATGTTAAATCTGAAAAATATTTCCAATGCTTATTTACAAAAATTAATAACAAGGCATACAAAATGTTGCACAAATAAGTTTCAGAAAATAAAATAGAAAATAAAATCAGAGTACTACTTACGAGGTAGACTGGCTGTGTGTGAGGGAACACAATTGTAAAGAATGAGACATTTCAGTCTTGATAGACCCCTCATGAAATGCACAACCTGATGTCTAAGACAGAAGATTTTAAACCATTTCTTGTTGGCTCTTCACCCCCACCTTAGGAATTTAGCTGTCAATAAAGACAGATTGATCTCCCAAATGTCACAGGGCTTTCGAAGTGAGCTGAGATCGGAATGTCCACAGGACCTTGAAGTCTCATCTCTGCTCGATCGTTCGGCTTGGCTTAGTCTAACTCTTCTGCATACACAAACTACTCAGATATTTATCTGGGCCTGGCTACTTTCACAAGACCATTAACACTTGCCTAGGTCAGACTCAGGTCAGTTAGCAAAATACACTTTGAAAGGTTACATAAAATATTCACAGTGTTATACATAAATTCAGCAGAAAATAACAATCAATCATTAGATATACTACATTCTGTCACAAGCTGGTAGCTGCAATAGCCTGTGGCTAGCAAGACAATACCACTGGATTAGTGGAGAGCAACAAGAGTCTAACAGGTAGGTGGCCAAAAGAACAGGCACGGAGTAGAAGGAGGATGTGCATTTTATAACAGGAGGCTGAGATGAGGGCAAATGACTGGGCGGCAGAGAAAATAAAGCAATCAGGTCTGTGCATGTGCAGTTCAGATCAGAAGATGGCAAGGAACTTCAAGGAGCAGTCATTGGCAAACAGGTAAGTGCACCGGGGTTCAGACAGGGAAGCCTGGCATGTGACAGGTAGTGCCCTGAATGGGGGCTAGTTGTTTGTTATAAAATTAGTATTGTTCATATTGAATCACAATTGAATCAATTATTTCTGAGACTCAACAAAACTATAAAAGAACTGGAAAATGTGAAGTGATGCATAATCCAACCTATAGGGCTGCAGAATTGATTGAGATCCACATGCTGTCCTCTTTGTACGCCAACCTTATTAATTGAAGTAAATCATGTTTCCTAAATATCTCTTGTGTCAGTTTTTCATTCTTTCTTTATGCCACTATTTCATGATTGTAATCTTGATCACCTGTAATACACCTGCACATGCCAACAGGTGCCTGAATTTAAAAAAAAAAAAGAGCTTAGTGCACACTGGTGTGTGAGCAACAAGTATCGTGGGATTCAGTGTTCTGTGATTTATTTGTATTTCATCTAGCTGCCACTGACATAAATTGTTCCTGAGTATGTTTGTGCCTGCTAATCTATTGTGCATCTGATGTTTTTGATGTTCTGTTTCCAACCTGACCTGTGTTCGAACACACTGTTTGCCTGTGACGCTGGCCTTTGCCTAGCTATAGACTCATATATATATAACATAGAATCAAACAATGCTCCAGAAGGGGAGGGCGGATGATGGTTGAAAACTACTGAAAGCTATAAAATGAAACCATCATAGACGCAAGATGTTATATTGAACACATTAGAAATGTATGTTATGCATTGTGGTTTGTAGTTTAGAAGCCATATGTAGAACGCTTGAAGGTTTGTAGACCAGAGGATTGTCTTATGGTGCGAGGGAGGACATTCCATAGAGTGGGTGCAGCTCTTAAGAAGTCCTGTAAGAGGAAATTGGATGATGTAAGGAGAGTGGATGAGAGACACAGATCTTGTGCAGAACAGAGTTGTCGAGTTGGGAGATACTTTGTATATGCTGGTACAGCTTTGTTGATGGCCTTGTAGGTTAGTAAAAGTATTTTATATAGGATTTGGTAAAAAAACAGACAACCAATATAGAGACTGATAGAGTGATTCAGCTTAAGACCCATAGAAGGCTTCTGGAGAACAGGTTGAACTATGACATCTCCATTTATTTTCAGTTATTAGCTCTCTAATATGTCAGTCAATTTTAACAAAATTATTAAATCTTCTGTTTGCTTCATTCCCTGATAAAGTGGGAAGTGATAATACCCAAACAGGGTGTCAGGACATGATTCTGTGTCACATAACCAGGCTCACACACTCATATTTGTGCTTGATATATACATTTCAAAGGGGCTCCCTGAGGTTTGTTTTCAATCTATATGTCTATTGGAGTTAGTGCGGATGTTGGCGTAAATGCACCTGTTTAGCAGCTGCACAACACCTTTGCACATTTGGGAAGTGCCACCATGAAGATGTGGGATTGGGATTACTGACAGCACTGTTCATGATGTCAAAATTGAAAATGTAAACACATCTTGTCTACTGTCACTTTTGGACCACCCCCTTAATGATAATGCCCTTTTTTTTACCCCTGAATAAGGCTAATCCAAGCAGGGGCATTGCATACCTCCTAAACCTTTTGATTGAAGTATTGAGAAAGAGTGTAATGATGGTTTGCACACAAAAAGGGTCCCGTAGGACAAATGTTGTGATAGTGAATGATTCAGGCACATTTGGCCGTGATGAATACTATATGCCGGATGCCAGCCCAAGACATTCAACACATGTTCCACCCCCCGTCCTTCATATTGCTAGTGAAGTTATCCCATTTTTTTTGGCATAATTCCACAATATCACTGTATGTCTCTCACCCCTCACTCCTCTGCGATATCTGAATAATGCAGCAGACCCATCATACCCCTATGACTTCTCTGTTTTAATACTTATAACTTTGCCTTTATTTGTAATCTATTAATGTGGAATCCCCATGAAATTCTGTGATTGCTCTTTTGAAAAAATCATTACCCATATCTGTAATAACCCTTGTTTTAGTCAAAGTAAGAGTTTTTAAAGTAAAGCACTGTACAGCATTAGCAATTTATATAATAATTATACAATTGATGAACAAAAGCCATCATGATTTTTACTAGTAGAGCTTGTGGAATTTTCCGTTCATTGGTCACTGGATCTTTTGTAGAATTTAAACTTTAACACAATTCTTGTAACTATTACTACCTGTTACGAAACACCTCTTAGTGCAAAAGTGCCTTACAACAAAATACAAGGAATCTAGTAATTTTTAGAACATTAAAAAGGCAAGTAAGCCATAGTATTATTACCAAACATGACCTTCTGGGCTTGGTGGCACAAGCTTTTTGTCTTTTGTGTTCTTCATTTTTGCTTCATTCCTGTTGTTTTTTGTCTTCTGCACGAGATTGAAAACAATTTCAATAGAACATAAAAGATCTGATAGGTCAGTTTTCATCTGGTCTGTCTTACAGCCCTGTATAGATCCCTCTTTGAGAATATTGGATCAGCAAGGTGGCAGCAAAGTGTCATTTTCCACAGGGATGTGTAAGAATGAAGTTTCGTCATGACAATTATATTATCATAAAAAGAAATAGAAAGTGCAAGCTCTCATTCAGGCCTGTCATCAGAAACTGTGGGGGACAGTACCAATTAATTTGGTGGGGCCCTCCCTCCCTGGGTCCAGTACTAATTAATCTGGCGGGGCCCTCCTCCCCATACATGTGCACCCCTCCCCATATATGTGCACCCCTCCATCTTCGCCATACATGCGCCCCCTATCCCTCATCACAGTACATTTACCCCACTCCCTTATCACAGTAAATGTTGCCCTCCCCCCAAAGTAAATGTCCCCCTCTTCCCTCTCCCTCCCCCCCAGAGTTAATGTCCCTCTCTCCCCCCTAATCACAGTTAAGTTCCCCCTCTCCCCCCCACAGTTAAGGTCCCCCTCTCCCCCACAATCACAGTTAAGGTCCCCTTCTCCCTCTCCCCCCTCCACATTTAAGGTCCCCCTCTCCCCTCCACAGTTAAGGTCTCCCTCCCTCCACAGATAAGGTCCCCCCTCCACAGATCAGGTCCCCCTCTTCCCCCCTCTCTCCCTCCACAGATCAGGTCCCCCTCTTCCCCCCTCCACAATTATGGTCCCGCAGGCTCTCCCTCTCCCCCTCCCTTCACAGATAAGGTCCCCCCTCCACAGATCAAGTCCCCCTCTTCCTCCCTGCCTCCACAGATCAGGTCCTACAGGCTCTCCCTGTTCCCCCCCTCCACAATTATGGTCCCCCAGGCTCTCCCACTCCCCCCCTCAGAAAAAAATAAGAGCTCATTAACTTACCTTCTCCTCTGCAATGCTGCAGCTCTGCCTCCCACTCACTGATACACTGGGAGTGCGGTGCGCGGTGATGTCGCTCCCAGCCTATCAGAGTCTGGGAGGCAAAGCTGCAGCATCACGGAGAAGGTAAGAATAAAAAGGGAATGCACGGTCGGTAACTGCAGGGCCCGGACAGTCCAGGGAGTCCGGACAGATGGAGAGGTCTATTCGGGCCCCCTAGTCTGTCCGGGCCCCTCACAGCAGTACTGGCCGTACTGATGGCGGCCCTGCTCTCATTGCACTTTTGGGAATTATTACATTACATCAATAAAACACAATATAAATAAAAAGCACACTGTCACTGAGAAACATTATTAGAGAAAGCTAAAACTTGCTATAATTTTTTAAAATTAATAATAACACAAAAAAATACAATATAAACAATAATCATAGGATACTAATCAATCTTGTATCACCAATAATTATATCAAATGTTTTAAGTAATGTTAATTTGATTCACTATCATTTTGATTCCCTATAGGGATTTCCAGGTTCCAATCTGAGAGGTGCAATATGTCTCTTTTCTGGGTAATCCTTTATTTAAATTTTTTATTAGAACTTATTTTGGTGTTTGACACACTTTTATAGCCTATAGAATTTAAGCACCATTTCTGTTATTTTGTCATTTAGATTATATTATCAACCTTTTAACCATTATGGGCCTGAGTCATTAAGGAAAGTAAGGCAAAAAAAGGGTAAATGTTCTTCGCGATAAACCATGTTACAATGAAAGAGGTGCAAATGAGTTTATTATTTTGCGCATAAATTAAATAATAGCTGTTTTATCATCTAGCACACAAATACTTGATAGATTTATTTTTAAATTGAAATTTAAAGTTGATCTAAAACATTCCCTACCGCAACTATAAATCTGTCACTACATTTTGAATTTACCTCCCCCTCCAATGCAACATGGTTTGCCGAGGTGCAAAGGTACTCCTTTTTTATGCTTTAATCTCCTTAAAGACTCAGACCCGATTTGTTTAAATGTTTCCTGACACTTACCTTTTTCTGTCACTGATCTGTCTTGATTTGATATGACTCCCCTTCCCTTCCAATAGTATGAGACACTCAGTGATAATGAGTTGGATCAAAAACATCAGCTGAGAAAATAAAAACAAGATAAATAATGACTTCTCTGTGGGAGAAAGTGGAGAAAGAAAGGCTGACGTGATTATTCTGTGATATATTAGCAATCCTATAAGGATTGTAAAATTCTATGACTTCTACCTTGTATTTCCCCATATTATGTATGCTCTGTTTTCCCCACTGTCTGGTGCTGCAGTGCACCGTGGTGCTTTATAAGTCAATGACAATGAAAAAAATAGGCTGCATTCTCATAAATATTGGTTCATCTAAAAAAATTGCTGCTTTTACTGTGTGTAGGTGATGGGTATTGTCAGGGATACTCGCCTCTATCAGCTCCCTGATTTAATATATTATCATATATTCAAACAGTCAAACAATATATCATCTCTATTTTGTCAGGACACCACTCCTGACCACCTTTACCTGTCACAAACTGCACCCTGCGCACTCGTGACTTGAAAGTTTACTATAAGGGAACACACAGGATTTCAGTCACAATCTCGCTCTCACTTATCCCTTAGGCCAGGGTTTCCCAAACCCAGTCTTCAGGGCTCCCCAACAGTGCAGGTTTTCTGGATCATATGTGACATAATTAGGACCACCTGTGGATCTGTTACAATGTGTCAGTCAGTAATGAATACACCTGTGCTCCAGCAAGGAGATATGGAAAACCTGCACTGTTAGGGAGCCCTGAGGACTGGTTTGGGAAAACCCTGCCTTAGGCTGCAGATTTAACTGGTCCCTTGCCCAACACAGGCCCACACTTATACACCTCTTTGCAACTGCCACCATCTACATATAAGGCCCGTAGCAAACCTATGACTGAATTACTCAACTGCGCACACTCTGCGCTTTGATAGCTAAAATAGTTAACACTTCCCACACTGTTATTTAAAGGGTTAACACAACCAAGCAATTAAACTCTTCTAAACTGGCAGAGAAGTTGTTTAGAGCAATAAGGACAGCACTTATTACATTTTTAGATTTAATATACATAAAGTACAATACTTACACATAATTAAAAACAATTAATAGAACATGACAAAATATACAACAAGCATATAAATTAATATGAGAAAGTTCAGAGTACAAACTTACATATGAGTTGTATAATCTGCGCCAAGGGAAATTAGCTTGGAAGATGGACAGCTTATCAATGTTGATTGATTTCCCAGAAACCTGACAATATCTTGTAAGTGGTTTCATCTTTTTATAGACACTTTTTTCCACCTTTCCCCTCCTACTGGGATGTGGTCTCCAGGGGGGTTGGGCTGTGACACAGTTTTACAACCACAATTTGCATTTCTGTTTAATACCCAAAGCTAAAGTATAACATAACTTTCCTGGGGAGTGTCACACAGACCCAACTTTATTAATAAATCCATCACACATTTACCAATTTATAGATACCAGAGATAGGTCCAGGGAATTTGTTCACCTGATACCCATTTCCTCACCTTCCCTGCATAATAGACAGCTTCATTTGACGTGTGGGCTGCCCTTTGGCACACTATTTATGAATATGTGGTTGATCACTAATTATATCGATTGTAAGTGGCATTTTGAAAACTGAATTATATTTGCTTCTATAAAACATAGCATGTCATCATGTGGTCTACTGCTAGGAGTGGCTTCCTAGCGTCTCTCTAGGTGGCAAAAAACTCTCCTATGCCAGGATGTAGTTCACCACTACTCAGCTTCCCCTAAAGGTGGCGCTGTTATCTTGTAACACAGGGATGTGCCTAGCCACAGAATAAACACAGGTACTGGCCTCACATTTTACACCATAGCTTACAGAGAAGCTCAAATTATGAATGGATTTATTTTTTATACACCATTTACAATGCAGTTATGATTATGCTTTATTTTATGTTATTTGTTTTTTCTTATAACGGTAATTCCTCCCTGTCCTTGTTTACTATAGGTATACTTTAAATTTAATAATTATTTTGAAGCTAAATGGATACTGTGCAACAATTCTAATTTTCACCATCCTGATTTGTGGTGGCCAAAATGGGCATAGATTATTGAGTAAATAAAAATAGATTTGACAGAGAGAGATTCTAACACTGAATCAGTGCTGCTAGACTTATCTGACCATTTAATGTTTCCAGGCACTGCTATTTGTGGGTACAGATCATATATCAAATAAACTGGTATTTATTGGTACAAATCACCATAATTTTATTGATAACATCAGTTTGATTACAGTGCAAATGGTAATATCACACAGAAAAGGAAAATAAGTGCAATAAATGGAGTCTTCTTAGCAGGCCAACAGCAATGGTCACCCTCAATGACCCACTCCCTTTGGCAAGCAGATATCACACAGGCAGTTATCACACATACTCACTGGGGATTACGGTTTCATTTGATGCAGAACAGAAATTTGAGCATATTTGCCAAAATACATATATCTCTATTAGCAGATACATATTGGACTATAACAGTTGTCAGCAGGATGTGAGCAAGGATGTTAATCCACACGCTTTTAAACTTAACCAGGTTGTTTATTTAACAGGATACAGGGATGTATAGATAATGCTGAATACACATATATATTTTGTGGTCTCATGGAACAGACACTTATATATAGTAAGCAGTCTCAGGAGGCATTATGTACTGCACGTCCGCGCAGCACCATTATCTATATCACCCACGCAGTAGCCAGACACAGAGAATGGAAGATATTGCTTATACAGGAAGGAGCAGGTTCCGCGCATGCGCAGTAAGCATGGGCAAATGGGACTCATAGGCACCATACTTCCGCCAAACAGAACACCAGAGACAGCCGCAGCGCTGATCCCTCAACAATCTCCAATGTCCTGAAAGCTCGCAGTATATGAAGGCTAAAACTTCTATGGTATAGAGTTCAGGGGAATTGAGAGAGAGTTGGATATCAAGCCAGATGTTGTTATCTCCTGGTCTGAATATGAGACTCTTGACCTCATGTAAGAACTCTTTTTTGAAAGAAGTAACACTGATTTTTACTTGTGCCCCATATAGGTGTGAGCAAAGTAGTAACGGTAAAAAGCGTGTCTGCCATGTTCTTATTAACATTGTGGACAATTGAATCTGCCCCTATGAGTGTCTCTTTGGGGCATATCAAAGTTCTGAGTGGGTGACCATTCTGGTTCACTGTATCGAAATGCTGATGGGTGTAGCCACGTTACCTACGGCGGCAGATGTAGGTCCTCTATAATCAAAACCAGTAGAATTATGGGGTATCCCTATTTCCCAAGTGTGGTTATAACTTTCCTTGAAAGATGTAACCATTTTTACATAATAACATATAATAATATTAACATGACCCCGTGGCTACATTAAAGATCAGTGAGTAATTGTCACCAGCATTCCTCCTGACATGAGGGTCCCTGGTGGGCTTACCTTTTATTGATGATGACCAGTATCCATGCTCATTGTCACAGTGTCTAGCTCAAAAACAGAAGTGTTTTAACTAGGTGTATGTCCAACTATGAGTGTGTATACTTATTCCTAGCGATAGCGTGGAGATGTGGCTTGGCAGTGTTAGCAGTAAATGGTAAAGTAGCAATATAATATTGTAATGAAGTGTCATATACAAGGGAGCATATGGCAAAGATTGCTTTTTCAATATAGAATATGTTATCTAATTAAATACCATGATAAATATCACCTACATATCTGTTGTTCACCCATTTAATAATCAAATGGGAATGTTCTTTCTTGCAGTAGTCCCAATGGAAATATCAATTAAGCAATGTAAATAGATGGTTGCAACTTGATATAATACAGCCACAATGGCAATGATATAAGTATTAATATTAGGAGGGATCAATGCGCAATCAGCCAATTAGAAATGGCTAGATGCAGCATATTGTTATACCAGCCCTCCAGCACCCACAAGGGATATGCATCCTAAAAGGCATTTTGGGGATGAGTTCACATCTAATTATGTTGCAATTTTATGATCACACTCTTACTGTACTCAGCTTACGCTCATCTCTGTTTTGCCTCATCAAATGTAAGGGGGTGTGTTACCAATACACCAAAATCTAGCTATGAATATATGCATACGCATGTTTGGTGCAAATGCTATATCTTATTCAAATATGTTGTACTCCCCAAATACAGCCCCTTTACCTATATTGATAAACATGTTCTCATCTTTGTTCAGAGTAGGTTGTTTGGAGGTCTTTTTTTTTCTGAAATAAAATTAGGGAAGTTTTGGCAAAGATTACAGGATTTACACATCTCTGGTACTATTTAGACATCTTGGAAACCTTGCAAACTGCAATGAGTTAAGCTGAGGTTAGGGGAGATAATGCAATTGGCAATGTTTAAGGGGAGAGGCAAAAATTAATCTCTGATCTGTAGAAATGTATACATTTCTCTCTTTGAGATTTTCAATTTAAGCTATGTTGATCCACCATTTCTTCTGGTAATATGTGAACTATAACTGCTTCCTAGGCCAGGGTAAGGCCTTAGAGATTCCCACTTTCCTCTCTCTCCATATAAAATCTGAAGTACTTGATTATACTGGTATGACAAATATTTTAGGAGCACATATTCGGATAGTATGAAACTAGTATTGGGAACAATCAGCAGCTTGACCGTAGAAAGACACCCCAACCATGATATTGTGTCAATTTTCCAAGATATTACAGATTTATTAATATGCTGTAGAAGCCGAGGAAAATTTAACTCAAACAAGTCTGAGGGCACTTGGTAAATATGAAATCTGCTTTGCCAAGAGTACTTCTACCTCTGTTGTAAGACGTATAGAAGCAAAGAGAAAAAAAAAAGAAAAGAGAAAAAAGAAATGTCGGTAAGGGAGGAAGATTCTGCACTGTAGCTGTCTAGCAGCGGGTGCTGAAGAGAGATTCTGGGATCACTTTGGGGACAGTAGTACGTCTTCAGCAAATAAGCACATTTTATGGTTAATATCGTGAATCACATGATGTTTTATGGCTTGAGATGATGTAATTGACTCAGCCAGGAACTCTATTGTTAATGCAAATATTATACGAGACAATGGGAACCCTTGAAAAGCTGTAGAGGGAAAGGATTATTGTGTTAGGATTACCTTTAAAGAAAATCACTCAAAGGCAAATTTGTGGAGGGCAAGGGTTAGATAGAACCAATGAAGATGATTGAATGCCTTTTATGCATCCAGAGCCATTTGCAATGAATGGGTTTGTAAGGCAGTGGATTAAGAAATTAAATGACTTATTCTATTGGTGTTATCAGAACTTTATGTATAGTAATGCATTTCAGACTAAGTATTTGTAATCTAGTAGCAATGACCTTCACATACATTTTAAGGTCAAAATATAGTAGAAATAGTCATTATATTGTGCAAATAGCTGGTTTTTGGTAATAACTTGAAATTACAACATTTCAGTGTAAACCTGGACTCTTGGTAGGCGGTTATTGAATAGGCCAACAAAATGTGGGTGATGACTTGTGAAAAAAAAGGTTGTAGAAGCCATCAGGGCTAGGGACTGCAAGTAGGATTAAATTGCTAAACTGGTCTCCTCTGGTGACCAGGGAGTGTTTAGTCTCATCTATTACTTTGGGTTAAGTGGGTTATTGTTGATGAACCTAGTGATTAAGTTCTTAATTGGTTGAGGATTGTTTTGGTCATCTTTATAATCAAGATTATAAAGAATTGAGTAATAATCTGCTATTAAATTTGGCTAATGGGACAATCTAAGCCTAGTCTTGCCAACCTCTATTCTTTCGAGTCCATATGCCCATTGCATATCGTTTTCAATCAATTGGGGAGACTGAGCAGGTTAACCTGTATTTGAGCAGATCTTCTCAAAATTGATCTGATTAGTTTATTAGGCCATTCCCTTTGACCTTTCCATGACTCAAATACATCTTAATGTTCATATTTCCTTAATGAAACCTACTCTCATGCCAAAGGTGAAGAGTCCCGCTCCTTCTCCTTTTCATGTCCAGGATCATGTGGAATATAGAATCTCAACATAGCAATGGTGTGATTTACTATTTACTCACATGGAAAGAGTGCAGTCTTGAGGAACATTCCTAGGAACATATTGACATTATCCATATCCTCAGGCTTCCCATGCCAATTCATGCAGCACATTCTTTCAAGAATGGTTCTTTGGCACTTAGAAGTCGCCCGAGTAAGAGGGTGGTTGTGTAAGGATCGTTGAAAATTATTCAATTATATTCTCCAAGAACAAACTCCATTCAGAAAATGAACTAACACTTTATTAATACTCAGTACAAAAGACATTATACTGCCACAGCTGACAATGGCTTCCTGAAATAACCAGGGTAAACTAAGCAGCTTGTAGCATTCAGTAAGTGCCATATTATTGTGTTACTTTATATTCTCTGTACCTATGCTATATCTGAACTGCTGTTGACTCTAGCTTGTTTACAGACCATGCTGAACTCTGGAACCTCTTCTTGTTATTTGACCATGGTCTACTATCCTCTACCCAGCGTCTGACCTTTTTGGTTCATCCTTCTTCCTGACCTCTTCCTGCTGCATCCTGCAAGTCCAGAGACCATTACAGTAGCTCCGTATTTATCAAGTAGTGAAGAATCTGCGCTTGATTCTAGAAGCCACTGTGCTGCATAGTATTTATATGCTTAAAATTATTTTTACTTTTATTTCTTTGATCTTGTTCACAAAAAAGCTCTCATTATTAGTTTTGGTTTCATATGATGCTGAACTATATACTATAAATAATACATGTAAGTATTGCTTTATCCCCCTAGCATAATTATGAACTTCTGTTTAAGAATCCCAGTGTACTGCTCATTACTGAGACACATGACCCCCTTTTCACATCATGCACAATAATCAGCTCCCATTGTTTTCACTTATTGTCCAATTGCAACAACTGATTTTAATATAAAATGCCTTTCGTATGAATTCATTATTAACATGAGTTACTGCAATAGGAAAATTAATGGAAAAAAATGAAAGCAGAAAATTAGTAAATTGGAAGTTCCTCAAAGGTATGAAGCCATATCAGATACATACTAAAAGGCCAACATATCCCTTTGCTTTTCATAGTTAGAAAACCTTACAAAACTAATGTGTGTCTTTGGCCTGCCATACTGCCCAGCTATTACTACATAAACTTAACCTAAACAGCTAGTGGTGGACCTTTTAAGTTATTATTTAGGTTTTCCTGGAAATGAAAACCACATCAGCCCCTTTGTGACCTTAAAGTATAATGGAATTCAGCCCAGCAGTCCCTAGGCCTGGCCTCCCTATCAGATATGTAGAGACCAGATAGTGCAATTTAATAATTGTCAAGTGAATAATTAAGACTGGATGGCATTTGGTTGGACACTAGTTACTGCCATCCAATCAAGTGTCACTCAATCTTAAATATTAAGGTCTCAATATTTTACTAGTGCTGTGTGCTTTCTATGGATTATGTTCCTCAGCAGCTGAAGGACTGAAGAATACTGGATATAGCAACGGATGGGGTCCCAAGGGAGAAGCCTCCAAATTTCTATTACACAGAGAAAGGAATGTTGCATGACAGGGAGCAAAAATAGCTCAAAATATAGTGTTCTAAAAAATTTCATATTAATAGTGTTTCATGTCAGTTTTTTAGACATCCAGAAAATTACTGAACTAAAGGGAATCAGCACAAGTTAAAACTGCTAATCAGGATATAAAATATAAAAACATTTTAGTTTAATATTAACTTCATGGTCTTGTGATAGTTCTAGTTAAATATTGATCACAGTTATTTAATTTGTTGGTTTTTTTTTACAGTGGAGAATGCAGTTTGGTAATGATAAACTTTGCTGAATACATTATTTATATTAATCAGTCTATGAAAAGCTGGATGCTCAACTGAAATCAAGGTTTAGTTTAGTGTCTTTGGCTCCTCTAGGAGAACATCCCACGT
Source organism: Mixophyes fleayi (assembly GCF_038048845.1). Lineage (NCBI taxonomy): Eukaryota > Metazoa > Chordata > Amphibia > Anura > Limnodynastidae > Mixophyes > Mixophyes fleayi. The sequence goes on along the minus strand of NC_134407.1, from coordinate 155,061,858 downwards.
CATGAAATAATTACACCTGTGATTAGTTTTCTTAAAATTTGTTTCTAAATTTGGGTCTTGAAAGAGCACCAGACAAAGAATCATGTGATGTTTTAAAATGTACACACACATTGACTAACACTCCTCCATAAACTCTAAAAATATATCATGAAATATGATGTAAAACTAAGCTAAACAGAGTTCAGGAATGGTATTTGAAAATATCAGATTAACAACTTGGGAGCAGGGGGTAAACAGCAGTTAGCTTGGATTGTCAGGGTATGCAGTAATGGGTGGTTTATCATCTGTATATGCTGAGTTACCCTGAGCTGCGTTCACAGGAGGTGAACACAGCTGCAGCACTTGTTAAAATAGTGATCAATAGATCACTATGACAAATTCTGTAACTGTACTCATAGCAGTCATTACCAAACTTTGCACAGACGAGAGATGCTCGGGCTCATTTCTCCGAGAACCGAGTCCACATGAACTTCACCGATCGAAGTACCGAGCCGAGCCAGCTCGGGACTTTTGCGTGCTCTTGTAAGTGAAAACTAGTCATCGTTGCATCGTTGGATCTGTGAGTTTTGGATCCTATAAGTACCGCCCTCCAAGGCGATCCAGCGCCATTTCACAGAAGGGGTAGCACGGTTCTTGGCAGTCTCTAGTGCAGCTGGGCAGCGTCATATCTAAAACCGAAAGAGATGGGGTGGCAGTTTTCTTAAAAGTCTCCAGTGACATTCTATTGAGTTATAGCTCACACAGAAACAAGAGAGGTCCATTGCTCCATTGCTAATTGTCATTGCTGAAATAGAAATAATAGGACTGTCAGTGTTCTTCAAAATGTGCAGTCACATTGTACTGTGTTATTATAGCCCACACAGAAACAGGAGAGGTCCCAGTGTTGTTGCCAGTCTACAGTCTAGCTGGCATTGCTCCATTGCTAATTGTCACTGCTGAAATAGAAATAATAGGGCTGTCAGTGTTCTTCAAAATCTGCAGTCACATTGTACTGTGCCATTGCTCACCCAGAAATAAGATAGGTGGTAGTGTTTAGTGCTGAAACAGAAGTTCAAATATTAGGGCTGGCAGTGTTTTTAAAAGTCTCCTTTGACATTTTACTGTCATACAGAAACAGGAGGGATGCCTGAAGCCTTTTGTCTGGCATCCTACCCAGCTCAAATTTTTAGGGGTGATTATAAACAAAGATGTCTTAAAGATTTATGCAGATAATTTTTTACGCCACCATTCAAAACAACTTGAGAGACTGGCTCCCGAAGGACTTTACTTTGATAGGTAGAGTCAATATAGTTAAAATTAACCTATTGCCTAGAGTCCTTTACCTACTACATACACTACTGGTCCACATCCCCGTTTCATGGTTTACTGAATTGCACAGGGCTGTAAGACATTTTGTTTGGAGAGGTAGGAGGCCCCGCTTCAAACATGACATCCTCTACAGACGCAAACAATCTGGGGGTTTACAACTGCCGCATTTTTCTACTTATTATGAAGCTGTCATGTTAAATAGGGGTCTCGACTGGACGAGAGGGGGATCAGATAAATAATGAGTCTGGATACCATACGATTACTGATTAGCTTTACTCCTTGGCAATCATCATTCCCCATCACTAAACATCCCACAATCGCTCCTACCTTGACAAAATGGTTCAAGTTACGGAACATCCGTTACATTTCTACAAAATACTCACCCCTGATTCCACTCTTTGACAATCCAGACTTTCCTCCTGGCCTCACAAAACAGGCCTTTAATCGATGGATAGGCAGGGGTTACTCGTGTTGGATAGCTAGTGGGTGCGTCAGGGGCCATACCTTTTGCTGATTTGCAGTCGAAATGGGATCTACCCAATACAGATATATGGAGGTATTTTCAGTTGAAACATTTCATAGGCTCCCCAGGGATTCGTGAGATGGCAGGGCGGACACTTATACAATTTGAGAAATTATGTTCAACTTCTCAGCGCACAAAACATACTTTATCCGCCATTTATAGTATATTAATTGAACATTCATTCCAAGACTTACCGAAGTTCACCAACAATTGAAAACGTGAGCTGGGAAGGGACATACCTGAACAAGAATGGAGCGACACATTGCAATGTCCCCAAACCAGTTCTGTAAGTGTGCAAGTAGTCGAAACACAATATAAGGTGTTATCTAGATGGTACCCGTGTCCCAGCCTTCTAGCCAAAATGTTCCCAGGGACCCCAGATCTCTGCTGCAGATGCCAAAAGAAGCCAGGTACATTACATATTTAGTGGTCATGTTCATCTCACAGACCCTTCTGGGACACAGTTATACTCCTTTCCAATGCCATAGTGGGCTGTACTTTACCAAATTGTCCAACCTATTAATTACTAAGCAATACAAAAATGCCCGTCTCCCAATGCAAAAAGTCTATTGTGAAATACCTTAGCAACGCAGCAAAGGCTGTGATACCGGTTCACTGAAGATCACCTACGGCCCCATCCATAAAAGAATGGTTTGACCGTTTAGACTTTTACATGTCTATGGATGACCTGATCTAATGCTCAGGCGATAAATATAGGATATTCTATCTTCTATGGTTTGAATGGATGGAGTTCAAAGAAACCTCATTATATACTCAATGGAATAACTAAAGTCCAAGCTTTAATCCCCAAATAATCCTCATCCCACCCTTCTTGTCTTCCCACTCTCTCTATTCCCCATCCAAATATGGTCAAACAAATGTACACATTTTTTTATACATTTATTTACATGAATTGCAGTTTTGTTCATTAATTGTTAATTGTATCTTAACTACTCAACCGTGTGCATAAAACTGTTCACATATCTACAAGCTGTACCATTTTCAATAAACATAGATTTATTAAAAAAAAGAAACAGGAGGGGTGGCAGTGTCCTTGTCACTCTCCAGTCTCCAGTCACATTGTTCTTGTCATTCTCCAGTCTCAGTCATGATTATACTAATCCCTCTACGTCATGTGTTAAAGCCTATGTTCAAGTGCACAGAGGTTTTAAGTCAGGTAAACAAAAATGTAAAAAAAAGCTTGTACCTTTTTAAAGCTTGTACCTTTTTAAAAAAAAAACACCTCTAAAATTAAGGCGAACGTTTACTGTAGAAAAACATAAAATTCCCAACATGTCATTCTACCCAAAATATTACCAAGCATCAGCTACCTCCCTTCTCTCAGCTAGATCCCAGCACCTGCAATCTACACTGTCATCATCCTCACCCTCATCAGTGTGTACATCACCCTCACACAATACTAATCCATCCCCGCTGGAATCCACCATCACAGAAGTCTCTGTACTTTGATGTAATTGCCGGTAATGGCCTTCCTAGTGGAATTTGTAGTTCATTTTATGATAGAGCTGTCACCATTTTTGGGCAATTCTTTAGACTAGACCAAATGTCAAAATGTTGTGCTTACTCATCTGCATCACCACTGGGTGTCTTGAGAAAACAAAGTTTTTTCCTAGCAGCAGTTGACAGAAAAACTGAGGGAGGATGAGTCGTCGTGTCATGTACCACTTGAGCTATTAGCCTGCTGACCAGGAGCTCATTGCATCTCTTGAGATCTGAGTCAGCTGGAAAAAAAGAGAAGACATAGATCTTAAACCTAGGATTATGCACAGTTGCCAAAATGTAGTGATCCGATTTCAAGATGTTAATCACTCTTTGATCCTGGCAAGGCGAATAAAGTACTTGATCTACAATTCTTACATAGTTAGCAAAATTACTTAGTTGCATCTCCTCCTTCAATTTCTCTAGCTGCTTTTCCAAAAGTCTAATTAGGGGAATCACTTGACTCAAGCTAACAGTGTCTGAACTCACTTCACAGGTGACTACTTAGAGTGGTTTCAGCACCTTGCACAACACAGAAAATATTTTCCACTGCACTGGACTAAAGTACATTCCCCCTCAAATTCGATTCTTCTTGCTGCAGCTGCATTCTCCTACATGCTGTTGCAGAATGCCGAAAATGACCCAAATTATTTCGGGACACAGACAGCATCTCTTGCATGTCACTGTCAATTTTAAAAAGCTCGGTACTACCAAGTTGATTGTGTGAGCAAAACAGGGAATGTGATGGAATTCTCCCCACTGTAATGCTCTCACAATATTGGTGGTATTATCACAAATGACATATCCTTAAGAGAGTCCAAGCAGGATAAGCCATGTTGCAATGACATCCCTTAGTTTTTCAAACAGGTTGTCAGCGGTATGCCTCTTAGTGTAGCCGGTGATACACAAATGTAGGATAGCACTTTGTATGTGCAACAAGATGATGGGGATATTTGTGTAGCTGACAGCGGTGCTAATGAGTATGTTGATGAGGATGATGATGAGGATGATGTTGTTTGTGTAAGTCCTGCAGCAGTGGAAACAGTTCTTGGCGAGTGATACGATGAAGTCCATTGTCATGCCTGGGTTTAACACCAAAAAATCTACCTCTTATGTGTGCAATTATTTTTACCCAATCCTGACAACAGTTGTCTAGCTATTTGTAGTTTTTGTAAAGCCACACTGACAACACCTTCCTCATCAATATCCTCACTAGTGGACGGAGTTAGACCTACATCCAAGTTGCTAAGGCTAGATGACTTCTCCCCTATCCAGGATTACTCTGAAGAATTCTTGAGCGTTAGTCCCGCTGCTGCTGTTGCTGGGGGTGGATCTTCAACCCAGAAATAGACCAAGAAGAAGACTACTAGTAGTTTACAACAATTGACTGTTAAACAATCCTTTGCAAGAGGAAGCAAATATGAAAGCTGTCACCCAGTCACAAAGCAGATCACAGACACCATGGTGACTATGCTAGTGTTAGATCTGCGTCCAATATCCACAATTAATGCAGCTGGTTTTAGACAGTTAATTGAGGTCCTGTGTCCCCGTTACCAAATTCCATCACGACACCATTTTACTAGAAAAACAATTCCTCAACTCTAACAGAAGGTTCCATAAAATGTAATTATTGGGCTACAAAATGCCATTCTACCCACTGTACACTTAACCACAGATATGTGGACAAGCAGAACTGGGCAAACTAAAAATTATATGACTGTGACAATTAGTGATTCGGCTTCACCAGCAGAAACAGCAGCAGCATGTACCCAAGTATGTCACATTTTTCAAAAGCAGACTACTCTGTGTATTGCCGCTTCACTAAGAGGCATACAGCTGACCATCTGTTACAAAAACTTAGGGATGTCATTGCAACATGGCTTATCCTGCTTGGACTCTCCTCAGGATATGTCATTTCTGAAAACATCACCAATATTGTGAGAGCATTGCAGCTGAGTGAATTCCATCACATTCCTTGTTTTGCTCACACAGTAAACTTGGTGGTACAGAGCTTTTTAAAAAAAATGACAGGGATGCGCAGGAGATGCTTTCTGTGGCATGTACAAATATCTGGAAATTTCCGACATTCGGCAACAGCATGTAGGAGATTGCAGCAGCTACAAGAGCAATTTAATTTGCCCTGCCACCAACTGAAGCAAGAGGTGGTAACAAGGTGGAATTCCACTCTGTATATGCTTCTGCGAATGGAGGAACAGCGAAAAACCATCTACACTTACTCCACAAGCCATGACATTGGGAAAGGAGGGGGGATGTATTTTACTCAAGCGCAGTGGAGAATAACTTCCATGTTGTGCAAGGTGCTGATACGATTCTAAATAGTCACCTGTGAACCGAATTCACACACTGATAGCTTGAGCAAAGTGATTCCCTTAATTAGACCTTTTGAAAAGCACCTTGAAAAATTGAAGGAGGAGATGAAACAAAGATATTACGCTAAGTTTGTTGTACTTGTAGATTAAGTACTTTAATCGCTTCACCAGGTTGAAGAGTTATCAACTTCTGGAAATCATATCACTACATTTTTGGTGACAATGATTGATCCTAGGTTTAAGAGCTATGCCTTCTCTTTATTTCCCACTGTCCCAGATCACTAGAGATCCAATGAGCTCCTGGTGAGCAAGTTGACAGCTGAAGTGGTACCTGACACGATGGCGTCCCCTCCTACAGTTGCTCAGGCTACTGCTGCTAGGACAAAACTAAGCTTTTCTAAGAGACCCAAGGATGATGCAGATGATTCAGCAGAACATTTTGACATTTGGTCTGGTCTAAAATAATTGCCCAATTGTGACAGCTCTGTCGTAAAATTAACTGCAAATTCCATGAGGGAGTCCTTTACTGGCATTACAGTACAGTACAGAGACTTTTGTAATGGTGGATTCCAGCTGGGCTTAATTAGTATTGAGTGATGTTGATGTACACACTGATGAGAGTAAGGATGATGACAATGTAGATTGCAGGTGCTGGGATCTAGCTGAGAGAAGGAAGCTAGCTGATGCTGGAATGCTTATTAATATTTGAGTAAAATGACATGTTGGCAATTTTATTTCTTTCTACAGTAAAGTTTCACCTTTAGAAAAGATGTGTTTTTTCTGTAAAAAGATAAAAGCTTTTTTTTATATATTTTTGTTTTTGACATTTATATTACAGGGACTTCTGTAATGGTGGTTTCCTGTAGGGTTGAATTAATATTGTATTAGGATGATGTACACACTAATGAGGGTGAGGATGAGGCTGAAGATGATGACAACAACATATTGCCACTGTAGAGTTCATTAACAGCACTGTTACCTTAGCTCCCTTAAGCCCATTGTTACCTTGTTATGTGGGGGGCCCAAACAAACCAAGCACTTCAGCCACAAAAGTGGCACTCCTTGTCGCTGAAGTGCTTGGTTTGTTAAAGTGTGCATGTCCTTTTTAAGATCCATTATAAGGGTGGGTGGGAGAGTCCCAAGAACAAATCCATCGTGCACCACTATTCATTTTAGCTACCTCTGTGTGCCAGTGTTACCTACATGTGCTATAAGTGCTGAAGTTTGTTTTTAATCATCCTTTCAATTGCTTCTCTCTCGTACGTGTGACCACATACTTTGTTTTTCACTGGGTTCATCAACTGCAACTGTGTTATAGGAGTGCTCTGGGTGACGGCGATCTCCTCATCTTCATCTTCCAAATCTTCGTCTGCAGGGGCCGGTGACACACCCATTTGTTTTCTCAGGTCTCTTAGCTGTTCTTTAAACTGGACATATTTATCATCCTGCCTCAGGGCCTCCTCTGTATTATTCTTCTGAAACACAGTGTATCTCTTGTGTACAAGCTCTCTTAAATCCCTGCATCTCATAGGGTGGGTCACATTTTAATTTAAGTATGGTCTCCTCAACTGCATCTATATATTGCATCTATTTCTGTTCGGTGCAGTATATTCCAAGATGACGGATTTCATATTGCCCACATGTTTTGTGTCACAGTTTGTCTGAAGCAGAAGTAATGGCACTCCAGTTGTAATATCCATTCCTGTGTCTATATAAGTTGGGCAGTTCTTCAGGGATGAGAGGGAGGTATCCACAGAGGAGAAGGAGATTAGAGATGCAGCACAAGCAGACATGGATTAATAATGTAGAGTTCATTGACAGCACTGTTTGGTTTAAGCTAAGTTATTGGCAGCTTGTTTTGTGGGGGTCCAAACAAATCAACCACTTCAGCCACAACCCGCCTTATCTCTGGAGTGCTTGTTTTGTTAAAATGTACATGCCCTTTTCAATATCTTACATAAGGGTGGGTGAAAGGGCCCAAGGACAATTTCATCTTGCACCACTTTTCTTTTCTGCCACTGCTGTGTGGCAATGTTTCCTAGATGTGCTATGAACTGTCATCAGCGCCAGTGCTAAGGTTCATGGCGCCCTAGGCAAAATTTCGCCCCCCCCCCCGCGCCGCGAACACACTAAAAAAATAAGTACATTTTACTTACCTTTTCTTTCTTTTCTCTAGCTGATCCGCGCCTTCTTCAAACAGGAGGCGGAATGATGCATGCTGGAAGGGGAGGGGGGCGCCGGGAAAGAACTTTATTCACACTGTCTGTCAGTGACAGACAGTGAGATACTTCACCGATGCGCCACGGACACTGAAAAACAGCGGCAGCAGGGGCCGCTGGCTAGATTAGAAAATCTAGTCAGCGGCGCCCTGCAGGTCCCAGCACCCTAGGCAACTGCCTAAGGTTGCCTAATGGGAGCGCCGGGCCTGACTGACATTTTTTGTGTTGTTGCTCTGTCGCTTAGCATCCAGCCATGTCGCTGCAGTCTTTATCCGAAAGTGGATGAAAATAATATTGTCACGTGTGAGGTGGTCAAAAACTGAAAATGACTGGAAATTAGTGTTATTGATGTTAATAGTAATGTAGAAACAAAAAAAGAGCAAAATTATGTGAATTTAGCATATTTTAGCTATTTTTCTAAAAAATACAGATCCAAAACCAAACCCAAACCCAAAATATGGGGGTCAGTAAACATCTCTAGTATAGACCATTGAAGTACCAAGCTGCATCCATGTAACTTGTGATTTTTCCTAAAACAGGTGTGAACACAGTTATATCTGTTTTTATTGTTAGTCACTGATCAATATATTGTTTGCCTTCTTGTGAGCATTGCTAGGGGCAACGTACCAGGGGCAGCTATGTCAGTATATTCCTGGAAATTGAGAAGCATATACTGTGAATATATGTAAGTCGTAATCAGTGTTTTAGACTTGCAGGCTAAAGTCTCCATACAGATTTGTGTTGAAATGAGCAAAATTGTTGCAATAATTTTGCAAAGATGGCATTTTACAGTGTACAAGCCCATTTCGCAGAGGTGCAATGTCATGGAGACAACCGGGACGCAGCCAGAGGGGTCCAGTGCGTCACGGTGGCTGGAGGCACAGCTGCAGCCCTTAACAGATGGAAAATTAGAATTGTGAAGGGAACAGGGCCCGCAACAGCAAAGAACAGTGATATGAGGCCCTTGTTAAGTTGATATGGAAAGATTGCAGTGTTAAATACTACTCTATCTGAAACCAACTTTATGCATCCAATTGTATTGGTGTCATCAGGCCTCGTCACATGGTCCTTGATGAAGCAATGTCTGTAATGTGTAATAGCTCCATCTCTGGCTGCATGATGACAGAATTGCACCATTACACAATAGGGACAGGGCCATGATGATGCAAGGTGCTGTGTTGCTCCCCCGACACTTGCCCTTTGGACCTTCCCTCTGGGATCTCCCAGAAGAGAGGTCCAGAAAGTTGACAAGTATGTTTTTAAGTTATCGTTTAGGAAACAAAATTGCAAGCAAGTTTTAAGCTATTTTCCTCGTTCTGAAAATAAGTTGTTGTATATGCTCTCTCTCTCCATTCAATGTCTGCCTTCTCCACCCTAACACGTTCAGCTATGTGGAGTTCCCAGCAATCCCCAGGAATAAATAATACCTTTTACACTGGGGGTTGCTGGGACATTGTGTGGCCTGTTTCAGTGTCCAAAACAGAAAATAGTAATCATGCACTAAGAAATTAGTTCAAATTACACTTCTATAGACCACCAGTGCAGCTGTAAAGGGAATGTGTCAATCCCACAAAAGAGGAAAACTAAAACGCGTGATGAACAGCACAAATGGAAGGCCTAAATATAGTCTAACTATTAATAAATGGATATGTTACTATTAAAATTAAAAGTCAATAATATTATACATATATTCAAATAATAAAATAGATGGAAAAATCACTGCGGTATAAAAACTTACATTTAAACAGGTGCACCTTGTCTATTGGGCTTTGCTGCTGTTGGAGAGCTGACCTAGATGCAGACACAAGAAGAATGTGAGAGAAAACAATTTACCTTCGCCCGACAAGTCCAATCATTGTATTTTGGGACTCGTATATTGGAAAATATATTTCACATGCTGGCATATTTCCTCTTTTTTGAAGTGTGGAATAAGTTCCAAAAAAACGTTATATTTGCAAAATATTTTTTTTAATATGGGGACAATGTATCCCTAATTATAATTAGGGTTCCGGATCAGATATACATACATCATACTGACTGTGTAAATTTGTACTGCTGGAAAGCAGGACCGAAGTCTCTAAAAATTAGATGAGAACAACAAACTTGGTAAATCTCCTCAGTTGTGGTTACTTAGAATTGTAACTATTGTGTGTAATATTGCTCTATATATTATATAAACTGCAGTACAATTTGTATATAAGTCATTTTTGTGTATTTTAGATGTTTTAATGTATAAATAAATATTATGTTTCATTGTTTATACCACAGCGATTTTTCCATTCATTTTATTATTAGAATATATAATATTATTTAATTTTAATATAGTAACATATTCAATTATTAACAGTTAGACTATATTCAGGCCTTCCATTTGTGCTGTTCATCACCCATTCTGTTTTGGTGTCCAGCCTTAAGCTAGGTACACACTACAGGTTTTTTAACCAATCATAGTGCCAATCACAGGACAAATGACTGTTATGTCTGATATCCCATTAGTGTGTACGCTCCCACAATCATGTTTTATTGTACCAAACCACATCTTACCATTTGATTTGATTTTTATAAACTGCTAAAAATAACTATCTTTGATGGAAATGTGGAATTGTGTATGCATAACGACCAGCAGAGTAGGCAGATCTCCATAGAGTGAACAGAGTCACAATCTTTTCAGCAGATGGTTATGAGAGATGAAGATCACAGATCTAAAGGTAACATGTTTAGGTGTGTAATGTACACATGAGGACATCAGGGGGTAAATGTATCAAGCTGAGAGTTTTCCCGACGGGTTTGAAAAACCAATCAGATTCTAGCTATCATTTAATTAGTACATTCTACAAAATTATAGCGATAATCTGATGTATAGGCAACATCTCCACTTTTCAAACCCACCGGAAAACTATCAGCTTGATACATTTACCCCCAGGTCTTTCAATTGGTAAATTCATTACAGAAATCTCCTCTACAGTAATTTCTCTGAAGTGTGTATCCAGCTTTATGTTGGATCTTTTGATCGCTGTTTGCTGTGTTCTTGTTTATAGTGTTAGGTGGGGTACACACTACAGTGTTTTTAGTCAATTATCGGGCCAATGACCTGATATACGACTGTTCAGCCACATATTGCATTAGTGTTTACACTTAGGCTAGGTACACACTGGAGAGTTTTTGTCCAATAATCGGGTAAATCAGCCTACATACGACTATTTGGTCGGAAGTCAGGTTAGTGTGTATACTGATACGATGATCGAAAATCGTTCAAAAAAATGTTGACTGTCAGCTCATTTGATTGGTCGTACTGTTTAATATTTTCCGACCAATCACCAACCGATCATGTAGTGTGTGAACTCGTACTCACGATCTTCATCGAGTTTACAGAGTCATGCTCTTTTCAGCCTATGTTAGCGATGAATGTCCTGGTGAATAAATGTAGAGAGTGCTGTAGATGGAATAATTAATTTGTTCATTCTGAGACCAGTGGTAATGGTATTTGCCATACTGTAAACACCGTCAGTGTTTACACCTACATAATTATTATGAAACTTAACACAGTGACATGTAAAAAATACCTACTAGCTGTAAACAGACACAGGGCAGATCCGATGTGAGGAGAGGGCGACATTTCTAAATTACGTCACTTCCAACCGCGACGTGGACATTTCGGTTTTTAAAGCGGCAATGCACGGACCCATGTAAATACTACCTTTGGGTTAGGGTTAGGCTTAGGCTGCTGGTTAGTGTTAGGGTGAGGTTGCGGGTTAGGACTAGCAATACAATTAACATTACCATGATGAAATGGGTCCAAGTCGCCATTGCAAGTGACGTCATTTGGAAATATTGCCCTCTCCTCATATCGGATCTGCCCTGTGTCTGTGACCTGTGTAAGTTTGCATTAACTCCATTTATTGACCCAGCATGGACTAAATAACACTTCTGGTTTTGACCGAATGCTCAGTAACTACCCGCTCTGCAGAACTTTTGTCATAACTCTTACCCCTAGTTGCAATATCTATATTTGCTGTGTCCATGAGTTGTAGTCTCTCTCTATATAACCTCTCACCCTACCCATCTTGTCCATGTATGTAAGATCATATCCTGGGATTCTGGTCTCCCTTACTGATTGGTACACTAACGTAATTATCACCAATTATCATAATGGATGTTGATAATAAATGGTTAGTACCTTACTTAATAATCCTTGTATTAAACCTACAATTGACACACTCCAAGGTTAATGTATGAACAGGGCCATCTTAACAACATTATGGGCCCCCGGACAAAGCAGTGCACCGGGGTTCCTATATCCGATATATAAATATATATATATATATATATATATATATATATGTGTGTAAAAAAAGGGATATATATATATATATATATATATATATATATATATATAGATATATATCTATATATATATATATATATATATATATATATATATATATCTATATATATATATATATATATATATATATATATATATAGATATATATATGTATATATATATATATATATATATATATATATATATATATATATGTATATGTATATATATATATATATATATATATATATATATATATATATACTACTAAACCTAAAAGGCAAGTTGGTTTATATAAAAGAGCTGTTAATAACATTCACGTTATAAATATAAACATTCCCATACCTTGAGAAATGTGGAGTTTGACATCCTATTTACAGTTCAGTGCAATCTGTCCTCTGTTATCTGTCCTGTGTTATCTGTTCTCTGTTATCTGTTCTCTGATGTCTGTGTTATTTACAGCTTGTTCCCACCCACTATATTAGCAAGAAGTTGGCAGCATGCCATCACCTTACCTGTACTTTTATGCACTACAAGTTTAATGGAAAATCAGGGTGCATAATGTTTACATTCTTGGAATAAGTCCTACAGCCCTCTGTTCTATACATATTGAACCCCTGTATTACCAGAAGTACTTTATAGATCACTGATAAAACAAAATTTTTGTAAAGCTATCCAAGTATATTTGGTTTTTTTTGTTATTATTTTGGCAAACAGTAGTAAGTGGTTAAGTGGGGGTGGAAAAATATATTTTTTTTAGGGGGTTAAGAAAGAGATTTTTGTAGGGGTGGATTATGAGAAGGGACTCGCATGTTCTTTTTGCCTCAGGCCCAGATTTTGTTGAGCTACTCCAGCTTATGGGCACCTATTACTTATTTTACTCACTAAAATAACCACTGCAAGATCGATATATCTGTATGCCAAAATCAGAATACAATACAAATAGAATATAAATAGAATAAGCAATAAAAGACAGATTGGCAAGCAGGCACAGTCATAGGCTATGATAAAGCAAGTTAGAGAAATGTGCATTGGTGTGCACGATGTGTGTCGTTGTCCGTATTTGATTATTCCAACAAAGAGGTTAATTTCTTCAACCTAACTAAATAAACTAGTTTTAGTATTAGGATGTGGCATTATGACCTCAAGGGATAATTCAGTTAGTCACTCATATTCTTTGGGATTGATTAGCAAATATATCCTGACAGAGACCAGAGAGCTGATATTGCAATAATAACTATACATAATATCAGACGTTTAAAAATGATGTGATAAAGGCTAGGGGCTAGATTTACTAAGCTGCGGGTTTGAAAAAGTGGGGATGTTGCCTATAGCAGCCAATCAGATTCTAGCTGTCATTTTGTAGAAGATACTAAATAAATGAAAGCTAGAATGTGATTGGTTGCTATAGGCAACATCCCCCACTTTTTCAAACCCGCAGCTTAGTAAATCTAGCCCTAGGTGTCTAACTTGATCATATATTTATGATAAGAGGTAAAACTATACAAGAATCAGATAATACAAAGTGTCTATAACACCTCACTTTTCCTGTGAGAATAGCAACATACCAGGTGGATACAACGTATCTATAATTGTCACTGGATATTATCTGCATCACAGAAACACTTGCATTGCTATTCTAATAGTGTGGAACAAAAAGAAGAATATAAAAGAATAATTCCGCCTCTAGTAGTGTGTTAGTTTACATGCAATTGGATTCGTGATATCTCTTTGAAATTCATAATAAGGAACAAATTATGTATACTCTCAGTAGAACTTTTTTATTTCACTTTTCACTAAACACAACCATAAATGTAATATTTCACAGTTTGTTCTAGTATTTAGGAATTATTTTAATGAATTGCTAAAAAAAATAGGTTGTACGCGTTTTTGAATTAGAAATGATATAACATCAACTATTAGTGCACTACATGCTAACAAACAACAGGCACAGGATTAGGTAAAACACAAGCTAGGTCTATAATGGCTAGGCAATATCACTCACAAATAACAGCACACAGTAGCACAGGATGCCTGTTACTTAGGCACAGGAGTGTCCACTTAGCTGTTCTTTTAAATAGCATGCCTGCTGAGAGCAGACACACGTCTGATAACGGAAAGGAAGGAAACAGGCACAGGTATGTGCCTACAAATAGTTTTGGATAGTCATGTAAGTAACATCACCGGAAACAGGAGATAACAGTACCCACAGGCCTGGGGGTGAGTTCATAAGCTAAAGGTGAAAAATGTGAAACCACAAGTCCTAGCAGGTCCTGGCAGTGCATTCTGCCACTTGTAGAACTACAAGTGTCAATATGGCTTAGCAGCAGGGCCTGATTATCCAATAGTCTGACTATGCTACAGCCTGTGACATGTGGCTTTTGGGGGTGCTAAACTATGTCAGGGAGAGGTATAAATTGAAATTAATTTTAACATATAAGAGAATAATTGTTCTCCAAAGCAATAACAAAAGATAAAAGAAAAATTAAGCATACCTCTCAACTGTCCTGATTTCATTGGGCCAATCCCGATTTTAGGGCTCTGCCCTGCTGTCCCACTCAGGGACCCGTTTGTCCTGTGGGCAGGGCCGGATTAAGGGAATGGAGGCCCCTCCCCATGATCCGAGCTGCCCGCGCCCCCCCCTCCTTCTCCGGAGCACTGTACGCTCTTACTGAGGACATCTCGTGAGAGTGAGACTCACGAGATCTCCTCAGTAAGGAGACTACAGCGCGCCGGAGAAGGATCGCCCCCGACCGATCAATACTGCTGCTGAGCACTTTCAAGTGCCATAGGCCCCTGGGCTGTAGCCCAGTTAGCCCTATGGTTAATCCGGCCCTGCCTGTGGGTGGGAATGTTGTAAGGTATCTTCTGTTCACAACTGGGGACATGGCCATGTCCCTATCGATGCCTGGTACTGGAATGTTGGGAGGGTTGATGTAGTAAGATTTTAATCATGACATATCCCCAAGGTAAAGGCTGAAGACAATAGGGTAAATTAATCAAGTGGAGATGTTGTCTATAGAAATCAATCAAACTCAAGTTATCATTTGTTTAGTACATTCTACAAATTGACAGCTAGAATCTGGTTGCTATTGACAACATTTTCACTTTTTCAAACCCGCAGTTTAGTAAATATACTCCAATGAGTCATCCGGAGCTGATTTTCAAAAACACAGGAACATAAATATTGTTTGGAAGGGAGTGAAAGAAGATTTTAAATTAAAGACAGATTAGTCTTTACCTGCCATGTAAATAGTCCCAATTTGCTATTTACCATATTTTTTACACTCCAAAATCCTTAAGGATCTTTTTACTTTTTCCTAAAGTAAACCAATAGTTAAAATTTGTTTCAAACACTTGTTTGAAGATAGAACTTGCTACATTAGGAGCTGCGATAAAATTAATTAGAATGGGTCTGTCTGCAAATCAAAGCAGCAGACTATGCTATGTTTGTTTTTTCTGAGTCTGCCATAGATTTTCAGATTGTGGATTTAACATTTCTACACATTAAGAAATTAGATCTACTGGATTCATGTGAGCGATTGTTACATACATACTTTATTGTATATTGTGATTTTTTTTCTATGGGAGTTTGTGGAGTTCCATTTGTACGTGATAGGCAACACGCATTTTAGAGCGCCTCTTTTTATTCGTTATTTGCTAAGTTTGTACCAAAAATATAATAAGCGAGAGCTTATCTGTTGTAAATACGAACTTCAGAGTGAGATCATCTTCTTCAACCTTGCAAGATTAAATGCATACAGAACAGATGTATATCTAATACACACATAAATGAGTATATTTTAACATACTCACCAAAGACTTATATTTAGGATCTTACATTCCATGGGGTTATGCAAATATTACCCTTTCTAACTTTACAGTAGGTAGATCATATTTAAACATGGGTAAAGAATATTAATTCCTGATACCCATTTCTTTGCAACTTTGTTGAACATTGCTATTACTTCTTATAATGTCAGTGACATATAAAAGAAATATAAATATATATTAAAAAAAAGTTTCCTCAAACTATTATCTTATCCATTAGCCTGCACCTGAACATTATCTTAATAACACATAACCTTGCCAGTCAGCTGACAGGGTTAACAACACCACCAAGACTTGGTGTGTGTATCTCTGTCAATCCAGCCCACCATGAAACTTTAATAAGTAAGTGATGCTTGTTGCGGTAGGAGGATAAACACCTTTATGTGCCTTTGGAATCAGCTTTTTGATTAGTCCTCAATGGGACACAGTGAACTCTTTCTATGGCAAAGCATGATGAAAAAGCACCCACACGAAATATATTGGTTGACCATGTTTTGAGAAATGTCTCAAGCAACTGACCTGTTGCTCTTTCAGGGAGGCCCAGATGTGATAAGCTGGTGCCAGGAAGAAGAAAAGGACAGGCCAACGTAGCCAGAGCTGGTACATGGGAGGACTGCGGAATGTCAAGCTGAGATCAGCAAGAAATGTCATAAATGGTTGTGTCAGCAACAATCAGAACAATAGCAATACTAAAATGACAGACAAGAGAGGAGACAAGAACTGTCTGGGTCAAAGTCTCAAGGAATAGCCACTTGAATGCACATGAATGTTGCAATGCAGGTAAGGGACTAATACTCTGCATGCCAGAGCAGGTGTAAATAGACTAGGGCAGATTTGAATTGGGTGGACTGTGTTTTCAGTGGTGACATGACTACTATGCAGAGTGGGGGAGCATTGGGGAGGAGGCACTCTGATCTAGTAAGAGACAGCCTGACACAAATTTAACAATATTGGCATGACAAAAGGATATATGTTTCTTATGGAGAACCCCAAATATGTAAATTAAGAGGAAGGGTCTTTAAAAAGAAAATTAAAAAAATAGATTCAGCAGGAATCATACTGCCATCAGTTGCTGATATGTAGAGAAACCTCTCAAGCAGGACTACAGGAATCCAGTACTTTTGAATCAGAACTTTGTGTTTAATAAAATAACCTGAATCCATGAAGACTGTAGTAGTGAAAGACACTTCAGAATACAAGATGGAAGAACCATTTTAGAAGAAACAGTGTCATTGCTGTCTAGTATGGCCTCTCAAGAACAATCCAAGGCTAGAGGATTCCTGATTTTTGGGGATAGTAAATGGAAGAAGCCATTCATGCCATAGTATATGCACAGACCAAGAAATCATATGGGAGTGTTCCTCTTTGGAGAAATTAAATTGCTCCTCCTACATAGGTACCTTTGATGGAGTAAACAGGGATCTCTGGAAGTTGGGAAAACTGCCACGTTGCCCCCACCCTTCCCCCTGGAAAACTGCCATGTTGCCTCCCCCCTTCCCCCTGGAAAACTGCCATGTTGCCCCCCCCCCCCCCCTCCTCCCTGGAAAACTGCCCAGCGAACTTTGTGAAAAAAAACTCAGCCTACCCATTGCATCGCTACTCAGCTGCCTCCGCAGATGTTTTTCCAACCCTACCTGTCCGATAATTAGCGTATTCTACAGCTCGTGGGCAATCATCCACAGACAGCTTTTATAATCCTTGTTTCATCCCAGTATATAGTGACAGTTGACAGAAATTAAGGCACAGTGAATGTCAAAGCTAATAGAAAAAGAAGTAACATGGATGAGCGTGGACTAAGCACTCAAACATGCCAAGAAGAAATGTCAGCGTCCTCAAACAGCAGCAAAGCAGGTAAGTTGAGTGATAGTCAGATGATGATGATTTTTCCAGCAGCAGTGCTAATGAGGATTTGGATTTATATGAATTATTGGCAGGGCAGACTCTTAGAGCTGCTAAAGAAGCAACTTAGATACACAAAGGAAAAAAAGCTAACCCCCCTAAAAATCCTGCATGCGCCCCTGCACATTAGGAAAGGCAAATATGTGGACATGTTTGCAATAACAGAGGATGTAGACCAAGGGCATGAGCAAACAGACAATAGTAGGGGAGTCAAAGGGGAAGGTATCAAGTACTTCAGCAAATGGATGACTGTCGTGTTGTGAACCAGGCTATCAGAGAATTTAAATGTATTAAAATACACAGACTTAAATCACAGCATGCACCAGAGATGGCCAGAGTATAGGTGGAGAATATAATTTTGCAGGAAGCAAGAGGGCAGAAAGGAATTTTTATGTTTGGAACAAAGGACATTGAGCATTTTGCATTAAACACCAGGATAACTAGCCAAGGGGGACAGAATAGGTTTAGGTACGTATGCACCTACTGTGGGGGAGGGGGGATGATATATAGCAAAGATTGCCCTAAAAATGCCAAATGAACAGCAGAACATTAAGCAAAGTACCCCAACAGAGCAGAGGCAGCATTTTTCACCCAAGGAGTCACAGAGAGTTTTCATATAAAAATTGTAGTGGAGGTTAGTATGGGAGCATGTGACATGATGGGTCTGTCAGGACATTTAAACTAAGGTTTTACCATGCTGGATACACCTTCGCTTCC
Source organism: Mixophyes fleayi (assembly GCF_038048845.1). Lineage (NCBI taxonomy): Eukaryota > Metazoa > Chordata > Amphibia > Anura > Limnodynastidae > Mixophyes > Mixophyes fleayi. The sequence continues at coordinate 155,043,207 of NC_134407.1, read as the reverse complement.
AAAACTGTGTTTACCGTTGCTTGTATTGTATTGCATTGCATGTATTGGATTATGGTGTGTTAGCAGTAAATGCGGGCTAACATTTAAGTCAGTAACTACCACGTGGATAGAGGAGTAAGGAGCATGGCTCATCAGCCAGGATTGCGCATCCAGGTGACTGAGACCAAGACACTGGTGAAGGATAGGAGTGTGTAGTTTGCAATTTTGTGAACCCCTTGGTATTGTTGTATTTTTGTTGGTATTATTAGCACTTTTATACACTTTTTTTGAAAAATTCAGTTCACTCTTGCACTGGTGCATAGTCGCAGGGACTAAGTCAGAGTCTGTCACCCACTATTAGACTATGTGTTGCTAGCAGGCCCAACAAACATAGATATATGGGGCAGCACGGTGGCGAAGTGGTAGCACTTCTGCCTCCCAGCACTGAAGTCATGAGTTCAATTCCCAACCATGGCCTTATCTGTGTGGAGTTTGTATGTTCTCCCTGTGTTTGCGTGGGTTTCCTCCGGGTGCTCCGGTTTCCTCCCACACTCCAAAAACATACTGGTAGGTTAATTGGCTGCTTTCAAAAATTTACCCTATTCTCTCTGTCTCTGTCCGTCTCTGTATGTGTGTGTATATTAGGGAATTTAGACTGTAAGCTCCAATGGGGTAGGGACTGATGTGAATGAGTTCTCTGTACAGTGCTGCAGAATTAGTGGCGCTATATAAATAAATGGTGATGATGATGATATATGCCAGCAGATATTATTCTCCTTAAGAGCACTAGTAAAGACATTTGGGCACCCATAGCAGAGGATAAAACCAAAGGTCCAAGTACAAAAATGACATATCTGGGCATTGACATTGATTCCAGGAATAAAGTTTGCAGACTGTCTCCTGGCAAAGTCTTCACCCTGAAGGAAAATTGAAGCAAATATGCCGTAACAGAGTAACAATTACACAGACACAACACCTGTACTTTCTGCTCAACTTTGCCTGTAAGTTCATACCAATGATGAGAATCTTCAGCAGAAGGCCACATCAGACATTAAGAAACTGCACAATTTCATAAAATTGTCCAGTGAAGTTAAAGAGGACAACCAAGAATGTTTGGCATTGCTGGAACACTTTAATGGTGTGCACATGTGGGCATAGTGTTCACCAATGCAATTGGATCCCTATGATTTGGGGCTCATCTGTTGGGTGAATGGTCCACGGCCCCTTGCCCAGCAGACTGGGCAAACAAACATATTGTCCTCTGGTGCGACAATTTAGGAGTGGTGCAGACAGTCAATCTGCAGCTATTAGCCTTCTTAAGCACTTAGTCTTTACGTACCTAGGTTTCAACATAACATGACATGACCGCCAGACATAGGGCAGGGAATTCAAATCTGGGACTTCCTATTTAAACAGCGCTCTGACACTCTAGGAGTGTCAGAGCAACTTACCTGTTGCTGGCTCCTGATTCCTGTGTCCCCCTGGTTCCTGCTTCCTGTGTGTATTGATCTCCTGTGTTCCGATCCGGCTTGCTGACCCTTCTGGATTCTGTTTCTCCTGTGTACCGACCCGGCTTGCTGACCTCCCTGATTTCCTGTGCTCCTGACCCAGCTTGTCTCACGCTCCTTCCTCTATACGTTTATCTGCCATTTCTGTGTACCGACCCGGTTAGCTGACTTCCCTGATTGCCTGTGCTCCTGACCCGGATTGTCTCACGCTCCTTCCTCTATACATTTATCTGCCATTTCTGTGTACCAATCTGGCTAGCTGACTTCGCATCTGTTCTGGTGACCCGTGTACTGACTCGGTTTGATTGACTCCGAGATTGTCTGCTGATTCTGTCTGCATTGCCTACCTGTGTACCAACCCGGCCTGTCCGACTATTCTCATCATTTTCCTATTCAACTGTACTACATCTTGAGGTAAACCTGAGGACCGCGACCTGTGACTCCTGGCAGCAAAGCCCATCCCGCCTTGCAGCGGTTCTTGGTGAATACCGGGGAGATCGTTAGACTCCGCACCTCAGGTAAGCCAGCGCTAATCAAGATTAGTAGTGTATCCAGTAATCCGTTACACCACCTCTCTTACTACTCTCTTCCTCTTCCGTTTCCATTGTCCTGCTGCTATATGTTTACCTATATTTATGTCTTTCAGTCACCTTTCACCAATTCCAGGTAAAAAAATACATAAGTTTATGAAAGGTTGAACTTCATAGACCTGTGTCTTTTTTCTACTTTACTATGTAACCCCTTTATTAAACTTATTCAATCATGTTACTAATACAAATTAAATAACTTTAATTTTGTGTGTGGTTTGAGTGAGTTTTCTTTATTTTATATAGTTAAATAGTCATAAATGTAATTTTGAAATATTGAGAAAACCAGCAATTATTTCTGTACTCATTGCAAAACAGCAGAACCCATTGAATTGAGATACAAAGCAACCAAAAAGTGATTTAGCTGAATATAGATGTTGTGAGTAAAGATTGCATGACCATGCTTTTGTCAGTGTGGAATTAATGCTCTTTCATAATATTGGTCATGTGTATAAGCCATCATGTTCTGTTTGTCTATAGGATTGTGTATTGGATGATACATCAATGTGCAGCTGTAGCATTAACAGTACATCCTTTACTCCATGGAAAACTAGTATATTCCCTTTATTCAAAAATATATTTATAATCTGTATTCATGTTCACTACTTATCCTGTGTAATCCATTAATTTATGTGCCTACATTTAGTTGGTGAGATAATTGAATGCAGTTTTCAGTGACCGAAGTGGAAATGGGATTTTATAGTTTTACAATAATGGTATATATGTATTTATATATATTTCCCTCTCTCTAACCTATTATATCCACACTGATTGCCCTCTCTTAAGCCTCCCACTACCCCCAACATTGATCCTTCTCTCATGCCTCTCATTGATCCCTCTTGTGCTATCTGCTGCCTACGACACTGACACTATGTGATGTTCCCTCTGGTGCTCAGAGGGCAATGCAGCCAGATTTACCTCATGCATGGGGCTAATCTGAAGAGAATCTGTGGTGTGGGAGGGTTTCTGGGTAACATGAAACCTACATTTAAGTGTGCTCCTGCCTGTTGTCACAGATCCCTGTGTTACAATATGTACAGAAATAATAATGAGGACAAGGCATTCTACAGGCACTGAACGGTAGTGTGCGTTAAATGTGAAGATATCACTCAACCTTATTGCAATAGATGCAGAGGTACATGATTCAACTGTCACTCTATCATTCTGCCTGCACATATCTTACTAGTTGAGTGTTTTTATACTTATAGATGTCATCTGTTAACTAAGGCTGGAGAACTGCTAAGGACAAGTGGCCTCATTTAGAGCTGGGCATACGTCCTTTAACTTTGAATATATCTGGGGAATGGAACAAGGGCCGGCAGTTGAATACAGTAAGGGTATGTACATGTAAGTCTATCATGGCCCCCAGAGGGGGGATCTAATGAGACTTGGATGCATAACAGAGGCTTAGTGTACAGATGAAGGTGATGACCCCATGAGCACTATCAAGTCTCTTCTGACTCTCTTCTGGCTGCTTGCGGTATTGATTCCTTCAGCTGATAGTACTTTACTCATTAACGTTGCAACTATATTATATCAAGCTGCAGCCATCTATTCAGATTTCTTATTTGTCATTTTCATCTCAGATACTGCAGTAACAAAGATTTCCATTAAATTTATAAAGAGGTAGACAACGGTTGTGGCAGGGTTTGTGTTTCATTTTATATGGAAAATAAACTTTCACAGTTATGAATTACAGTCAATACATTATTCTTTCTTGTGTATATAAGAGTTGGAGACTGGATAGTGTGTGTATGCATTGCAATAAAAGTAAGTAAAAAATGTGATAGTGTATGACGCCATATATTAGTGTGGGTGGTGTAATGGGGAGCATTGTTAGGGGGAAGCTGCACGGGTGCTGTGACTATCCATTGTCCTGATGTATTTAGAAATATCATCTACTGTTGTTGCATGGTATATGCCAGCTGTAGTGGAAATACATGTCCCAGCATGTGTTATAGTGTGCTAGAACATATGAGACAGTTATGGTGGCACACACTATCCACAGGCTGACCATTCAGTGACACACATGCCTCATACAATGGGTTTCCTCATTGGGCACTTAATGCCCTAGTAAGTCACTGTTTATTCTTTTTCCCTGAACTTTTTAGCTTAATTTTCAATATTTACAGTGCAAAATATAAATTATAAATATGTTAAGATAACATGTGATGATTGGATTGCATACTTCGCAACATTGTCCTGTAGCAAATTAGGATAATTTTGCTTCACGGCAGTGTGCCCACAAAAGTGGTTAGTACTTCCAATTTTCCACTTTGTTAGTTTGTATATATCTTCCTGTAACATTTACTACATTGCTTTATATTTTGAGTTTTCTGTGTTCCTCTCCAAGAGCGGAGTTCTTTATACTTGATGCCCATGATTATGGCAGAGAAATGCTGTGTGGATACAATTGTATGCAGTTCACAGCACTGAGCTGAACTTTGCCATATCCATGGGAAGTGAATGTAGACAATTCTGCCTGATAGATTAAAAGGAGATAAATACAAAAGGAAGATCACTATGTGTTTTAAAATCTACCAATATGTATTTAGAATCATTCAAGAAACATGTGGCTTGTTAATATACTATATATTAACATAGCCACATCACATGCACATACATCTAGCAAATGTGTAAACTAATGTAAACACAAATGTTCTTACAGATGTAGAATATTGGTTAGTTAAAAAGCCAGGAATGTTCCACACGTGTTTTGTACAAGATAATTTGCCCCACCTAAGAATCTGGATGTATCGGGCATTGACTTATGGGTCACTGTAATCAAGGCTCCATAGATCGGTCATAATACTCCATATGAAAAGGGGTATTTGGGACTTTTAATGAAAGTTGACATAGATGGACTCATAGGGCATATTCAATTGTGTGCGGAGTGCCTCTTTAGCGGGCGTGAAGGCACTCCGTGTTGTCGCAACATTGCGGATTTTCCTTTGCCTCCCATAGTGTTGCAAAGGGAAATCCCCAATGTTGTGGTACCGTATTACCACATTGGACTTTGATTTAAATGACCATTTCACCCGATGTCGCATTAGTGTATACGCTGCAACAATGAACGACTATCGCTCCAAAGCACATCAAATTGTTTCATTTGATTTTTACGCTGCACTAAAAATGTCGTTCAATGATGGAACTATGTTGTTCCATTTCTGCAGTGTGTACGTACTCACGACCATCTGTCTGACAATCTGCTGTTAGTTCCTCCAACAGCAACGGCTTTTTGGGCCTGTATATTTAAATTTATGATGTTGCCTCTATGTCTCCAACATGGTACGTTGTCAGAACTTGAAGCAAATGGACATAGTGATCTATTAATGGTGAATCTATAATAGATTTATAATAAACCTTTCGTACATGATCCATATGTCATCTATGTGTTCCTGTATGCAAGTGAATACAACATGAATTGTTAAAAAATACATATCCTCAATAAAGTTTAATTTATTTGCTGATGTTACACATGTCCATTTCTTCAAATCTGTGTTATCTACCTGTAATGTTACCTGCTATCATACTGTGCTATCTATCTATCTATCTATCTATCTATCTATCTATCTATCTATCTATCTATCTATCTATCTATCTATTATTTCTTTTTTACATTTATTTAGCATATTGCTGCTTGGAGGCCTTATATCTGTACAGTGAGTACGGAGTTACGATCTTTTGAGATAATGGTTATGACAGAAAAAAATCATAGATGGGGCACTAAATCATGTAAAAAATGTTGTTGGTAAAATCACTAACAATATTGTATTGTTAGAAAATTTCTGTAGTGTGTACCCAGCCTTATTCTTAAATGTGGCCACGTGGAGTGGTTAATAAGGGATACAAGAGACAAACAAAAGCTTTGGGTTAAAAGACTAGCATTTACAGATACTATCAACATTTTAATTTTTAGTCAACAAGATCATTGTATTCTAGTTCCCTGAATTAGGCTTCTAGGCACCTTCTCCACAGGGAGCCAAGAGTCCCTAACCACCAGGGGGAGGTACATTGCATATAACAATACATGCGTTAACTATTCAAATGACTATAGTGCTGTGACTAAATAAATCTTAACAGCCCCATCAACAATGTAAATATGTCAGTATTTTCTAAATTAATCTCCACTTTCCTTTTTCCAAATGAAATTTTTTTTTTTTTTTAAAAAACAACCCCACCAGGGTCTAGCTCTCTTTATTGCAACACAGCCAGCCTATTGGATAATCTGGCCATGTATTCAAGATTACTAAGGATTTTCTGTGATGATCTCTTGTTGAATAACATACTCGAAATGGATGCATAAGTAAAATTGTCATCAAGCCAGATATATGAAGTTTATACTTTATACAGAGTGTCAAAGCATTTGGTGTCATATTTTCTCTACATGGCATCGCATTTACACACATTATTGAAAACAAAAATATATATTTCACATGTAAAATTAGTAATGTGTGTTATGAAATCTATTGATATGATGCAAAAACTTGTTATGGACAAAAAAACATGGTAATGATGTTATTTTTCCCCCCAATTATGTTAGTTGTAGATGTGGAGGAACCAAGTGAGGTGGAACAGGATCCCACAGGCTATAACACCTGTGACAGTAGCCACAGGAAGAACAATCTGGGTATAGTGGCCATCGGTCAATGTACCAAGAATTTTTCCAGAAAATGTATGCAAGCAACACATCTTTGGAAGACAAAATGACTCGAATTGGAAACACACTCAGCATGATCCATACAAACTTGGACAGATTGACAGGATTGACAGATGCCTTTGTTTACTCTATTTGGCCTCCACCAGTTAAACCTCCTGCCTCTGAGGCAACTTTGTACCCTCCTGCCCCTGTGGCACCTTTGTAGCCTCCTGCTCCTGTGCTATCTTTGTACCCTCCTGCCCCTGTTCCACATGTTTACTTTCCTTCCCCTGTGTCACGATTACCCTCCTTCCCCTGTGACACATGCTTACCCTCCTTCCCATGTCACGTGATTACCCTCCTTCCCCTGTAACACATGTTTACCCTACTTCCCATGTCACGTGATTACCCTCCTTCCCCTGTGACACATGTTTACCCTACTTCCCATGTCACATGATTACCCTCCTTCCCCTGTGACACATGTTTACCCTACTTCCCATGTCACATGATTACCCTCCTTCCCCTGTGTCACATGTTCACCATCCTTCCCATGTCACATGATTACCATCCTTCCCCTGTGTCACATGTTTACCCTCCTTCCCATGTCACATGATTACCCTCCTTCCCCTGTGACATATGTTTATCCTCCTTCCCCTGTATCACATTTCCTCTCCATCCCCTCAGCCACATGTTTACCTTCCTGTCCATCTGCCTCATGTTTACCCTCCTACCCCTATGCAACATGTTTACCCTCCTGCCTCTGTGGCATCTGTTGCTCGGATGACCCAGGCTAAGGTCAAGCAGAACAGGAAATGTTGGGCCAGGGGGCAAGCGACATTTATTGCCTGGAAATGCTTTCTATCACAAAAATTAGATTAATTTCCACACAATAGGAACCGGGGCTGTGTGAGAACCATTTACTTCCCGTATATTATGCGGAAAGCCAGCAATAGTGGAAAACTGCCTCTTTATAGGTAAAATAAATTTATGGGATAAATTGATGGATGCATAACAGAAAAGCCTACAAAACCACCTTCAGCACACATCTAAAAGAGGACTGGGACAATTCTGCCATGACACCCACTAAATGTAACACCGCCAAGAGATTTGTCAGCCGACATATTGCTGTTGGGATGTTGTGCAGAAGTTGTAAGTCACACTGCACAATGCACAGAGTTTCCATGATGACATGAGGTGGAAGTTGATATTGGCTGCTCACCTCAGCATCTGATATCCCAAAGAGGCTGACATGTGGCCTGAAGACATGCCGGCCATAGTATACCGGGTTTCGGAGGGGGTGATGTCGGTCATCCTCCAAAATTCATACCGTGTGCAAAAAGGGTGTATGTGAGATGGGGAAAAAATGACCTTATGAATTGAAGATTTTAGGGGCCACTTTGAAGCTACACATTATAACCAAACACACTTACAGGTAGCACAGCATCTTCTATATTTTTTCAAATAATTTTTAAAGGTTATGTGTAAAAAAATAAAATAAAAATATAAGAAACTATGTAATTGCAATTCAATATAACATAACATGTAATGTTAGAAATAGTTTAAAACAAAATATTACTTAGGAACAAAATCCCTATGCTAATGCATGCAACTATGTATAGACATTTTAAAAATAGAGCAATGCTAAGGTATGCAACTAGGTATAAAGTAGCAAAACATTTCTAAAAAATAAACAAATAAAAACATTGCTAATGTATGCAACTACGAACATAAACTTTAAACAAATATAACAATGCTAATGTATGCAAAAGCTTTCAATGGGCCATAAAGACATTTTAAAACATCTGCACATGCTAACATATCCAATGCTTTTATAAAAATATATACATTTATTTGGTTGCTACTGAGACACAATTGTGAATTTTGCCTCTTTTAGAAAGTGGTTCGAAATGGCACAATAGGCCTCCCCCTCCATTTGTGTTATATAGTGTTATTTGAAGAGATGAATGGTATCAGGTGAGTTGGCAATCATCTCACTATATTGTGAATGGCAATGCTGTATTAGGTCATCACTATCATCTGTCAGCTACATCTGCCCTGGAGCGGGTGAAAGCCTTACGTCTGAAAATAAGCGTAATTGTGACAATGCTAGGACTTTAAACGGGCACACCTGCATCAGAACGCCCTTACTGTACCTGGGCTTCGTTAGTCTGCCCCATCCCTCCCCCATTTCACATCTCAAGCCTTGGCAGTCTCAAGTGTCAATTGCATTCAGACATGAATTGCATGAATTTTCAAACAAGATACGGCACACAAACGGACTTACGTACTAAAATGAATCAGGTCCTGTGAGTGTTGATATATATCTTTATAGTATCTGATAAATCTGCATAAATTATGTGCCCAAGGAAGAAGTCTAACTTTAAAACATGTTGCAGGATGCATATGAATCTAGGTTACCTGCCTTCTGCTTGGTTTAGGGTTACCCTAAATCCTAATGTGTGTTCTATCAGTGGTAAATGCATGACCTTTTGTTTTTAAAAAAAGGGAATAATAGGTTTCAACACTTAATGTTGTTATGTATTGTTACGTACTGTTAAAAGAAGATTTAATGGACAGTCTGGGTAGTAAAGGCTAAACTTTGGTTTAAGTTTGAATAAGTTGAATAATCATGTTGCAATGATTTGAACTTGAACCAATTAAAGAGGTTCAAAAATTGATAATTGTAATAAATTAACATTAATAATAATAATTTAGCTTAAAGAACTAAAAATAAATAGAGATTGCAGGTGAAAAAATACAATAATAATCCAAATTATGAATCTAAAATAATGTTACAGTTAAAAAATGAACCTTAATAGAGTATTTCCTTGTGTATCACCCAACTGCTGGAGAAACTGTGGCAACAGGGTTACCATGGTTCACCTAGGAGGGTATGCTATCTTCATTCCCTGCTCTCCACTGTAACCCACACTCGCTAGCCCACCCAACGTCTTTTCCTTCACTCCAGTATCTGTGGCTAAAGCCCACACCCTTCTATTCTCCCCAACCCCATTCACCTGCCCAATTGACACCATCCCCTCTCACCTCCTCTGCTATATCTCTCTCTCAGCCTGCTACCACCTTGCCCACCTCCTCAACCTATCCCTTTTTTCTGGTACCTTCACCTCCTCCTTCAAACATGCACTTGTCTCCTCCAAACTCAAAATACCATCCCTGACCTTTGCTGTCTTTTTAATTACTACCCTATCTCTGTCTTTCCTTTTGCCTCCAAACTTCTTGACGGGTTGTCTACAACCATCTCAGCTCCTTTCTCTCATCTCACTTCCTCCTTGCCCGACTCCAATCTGAATTTTGCTCCCACCACTCCACATAAAACTGCCCTCACCAAGGTCAATTATTACTTTCTCTTCCCTAAATCTAAGGGACTTGTTGATGTTTCTGCTGTCTTTGATACCATTGACCACTGCCTCCTTTTGCAAACTCTCCAATCTATAAGCCTCTGTAACACTGTCCTCTCCTGGTTTTCATCTTACTTTACCAACCACTCCATTTCAGTCTCTACACACAATTCCACCTCCGCACATTTTCTTTACCTGTTGGAGTTCTTCAAAGATCCTCCTGCCTTGGTGACCTCATTTGTCCTCCAGTACCACCTGTATGCTGGTGACTCCCAAATCTATTTTCTTCCCCTGACCTCTCCCCTTAGGTCTCGTGTCCCCTGCCATCTCTCGGCCATCTCACCTTGGTATCCAATACTGAAATAAATGTATTTCACCCCTCCAGGGCTCCCTCACCTCCACCACTCTTTCATTCTTTTAATAACCCTCTTTTCTGTAGCTCAAGTCCACTGCCATCCTCAATTACTCCCTCTCCTTCAAACTTTACATTCAGCCCCACTACAAGACCTGCCATCTCCACCTCTCCAATATATTTAAGATCCATCCCTTTTTCCATCATTTTCTGCACTCAAAAACCAAATTTGGCAATTTAGAAAACCACCTATTATCTTTATGATAGGGGCCATGTATTTAACCAGGAATGTGCCCCTAGAATTTATATAGAGAACAGGTTCCAGCCATTCTCCTCTGCCTCCTGACTCTCCTCTCTGAATCATGCACAGAGAGAAGACCCTCCTTACACAATCTTTCCCTTGAGCCAAGAGACTTGCCCTCCCATATACCCAATAATGCTAGACACCCTTCTTTTCTCTTAAATGTAAATATATATATTCATCATTGGAAAAGTTTCCACCACTAGCCATTTCTAAGGAAGAGTCCCTGGTGTGCAATCAATCAAAAGAATGTAGTGTAACACTAACACCCTAGCTGGGCTCAGAACAGATGCTCAAATATGTGCAATATTTTTGTCAGGCCGTTAGCCTTTAGAGGATAACAATAGCAGGACACTAACCGGTATTAGCGCTACTAAACTAATAGGTGCGGAGTCTAACGTACCCCTGGTATTAGCCAGGGGTTCCCGCAAGGAGGTTTGGACTTCGCTGCACAGGGTATGCAAGTCACGGTCCTATTAGCCAGTTGCCGGTGTAGTGTAGAAGGGTCAGACGGTCCGGGTCGAGCCAATCAGGAACAACAGTACCAGGGAGAATCCGAGAGAGTAGTCGCCAAGCCGAGGTCACGGTACAAACGGGTCACACAGAAGAGAGGGAGTAGTCGCCAAGCCAAGGTCACAGTACAAATGGGTCACACAGAAGAGGGAGTAGTCGCCAAGCCGGGTCACAACGATATGGCAGGAACGCTGGGTTCAAATAGGGCAGACTAAAGGAATGATTGGGTGAGACATGCGCCTGACAAGCCTCTGAGGCAGAAGCCGCAGCGCGTCTGTTGCCTAGCAACAGAGCGCTTGCGGCCGGAAGGAAGGAGGGCGTCCGTTCCCCGGCTGAAGGAGGATCAGCGAGGACGGCGCCTGACAATTTTATGTCAGGGACATACAAAAACATGCGGTTAGCATTCTGGCTCAGAAATGTCAGCACCTTAATACATTTTCTGCATTTACAACAATATACACAATGAGCATGGCGTCAATAATAGAAATACATTTATATTTAAAAATTATTTCTTCCTATTTTTGTATGGGAGAAGGTGGATCCAACACACCTTTAGTTTGCTCTGACCCTTTTTACTTCAACTCTTAAAGCATTTCATGTTCCTGTTCATGAGAAGTATCCTCATAAATATCTATCTATCTATACACTCAGTGGCCCTGTCATGGTTCTCACAAAGGAATTCAGTAGATGCAGCGAGTCCTAGAGATTCGTACAGATTTGCACTACTCTAGCAGGGCGCGGAGTCTAACGAGGAGACGGTTTTCACCAAGAACCGCCGCAAAGCAGTATGGGCTTAGCCGTGTCTGCCTCGCAGGTCGCGGTCCCCACTAAGAGTACTGTACGGAGGCCCTTGGGAAGGCTACAGGGAATAGCACCGTAGGAGGAGTGGCAGTTCTGCAGACAACTGTAGCGTAGAAGCAGGAGATGAGTGTCAGCTCTGCAGACCACTGTGTGGCAGATGAAGCAGGAGGAGCGTCAGCTCTGCAGACAACTGTAGCGTAGAAGCAGGAGATGAGCGTCAGCTCTGCGGACCACTGTGTGGCGGATGCAGAAGGAGAAGCGTCAGTTCTGCGGACTGTAGAGTAGATGCAGGATATGAGCATCAGCTCTGCAGACCACTGTGTGACGGATGAAGCAGGAGGAGTGTCAGCTCTGCGGACAACTGTAGTGTAGATACAGGATATGAGCGTCAGCTCTGCAGACCACTGTGTGGCGGATGAAGCAGGAGGAGCGTCAGCTCTGCGGACAACTGTAGTGTAGATACAGGATATGAGCGTCAGCTCTGCAGACCAAAGGCAGGACACGTAGGAAGCCACTTCTGTCACCAGGAGGTGACTCAAAGAACAGGCACAGAAGAATGAGAGGAAGTGCCTTTTAAACTTGCCGCCAGAGAGAGGGACCAATCAGGAGGAGGCAGAAGGATTAATGCATGCGCAGACCCGGATCCAAGATGGCGGCGCCCAGCAGGAAGCGGAGCGCCGGGAGCAGGTAAGTCTGCCTGGTGTCGGATGCGCTGCCCGAACACCCAGTGCGTGATAGGCCCCTTTCTTGGATACATCTGCTTGTTGCAAGTATCAGCCAATCATGTGGCAGCAACTCAATGCATAAAAACATGCAGACTTGGTCAAGAGGTTCAGTTGTTGTTCACACCAAACACCAGAATAGGGAAGAAATGTGACCTTGACCATGGAATGATAGTTGGTGCCAGATAGGGTATCTGTCACGGGCACTAGGAGTCTTTACCCAGGGATCACCAGGTGATAGGCTTACCAGAGCAGTATAGGTGGTAATATGGTACTCTGGTAGCAGGGTGATCACGGAACAGGAAATAGCAGATGATGAGATGCTCAGGAAAGTCTATGACTAGCAGCACTGGCAATATGGAGGTAGAAATACACGAGGAACTGTATGGACAAAGGACACGTGAAGGTAGTCAGTGGTCTGCGGTAGCAAGTTGTACCACTGCTATAGTGAGGAGGAATGTCCAACAGAAACGAGGGGGTGATGAGAGTCAGCGGTCTGCAGATAGCAAGTTGTACCGCTGTCTGAGTGAAGGAGTGGAATCCAAGTGGAGGTATCCGGGTAGTCAGTGGTCTGCGATAGCAAGTTGTACCACTGCTATGTGAGAGGATACTGGAACAGGTGATACAGGAAACAGGGATCAGTGGTCTGCCTTCAGCAAGTTGTACCACTGAATATATATGTGAGGAGGTGCACGGGGAGAGACTGCAACACAAGATATACACGGGCACCTTGACTTTGAACCACAGTGATATGCACAATATAAATGTATAGATGACTGAACAATACTGCCAATATAGAAAGTCTCTTGAAGTAGTCCAGCATAAGATAACACAGTCAATGATGGCAATAGACTCAGCGGATAGCACACTCCAGAGGAGAACCAACACAGTCCAGCAAGGTATGCAATACACAGCACAGTCAATGAGAAGTATGCATACCGTGGTTCAGGAGGCAGTCAGACAGGAGTGCAGAGATACCTGAACGGCAGGAGGCCGGCAGGATGCGAAGTCCCTGGATGGGTGAAGCGGTGGTCTAGTAGGTGCAGCGCACGGGTAGGTAGACCAGCAGGGAACACAGGAAAGCGTGGAGAGCGGATCAGCAGTAGATGGATGAGTAGTGCTGAGGAGTAGCAGCAGCGGGTCTCTGCGGGAACACGGAGGTAGCCAATAGCAACCAGCAGGTGCAGTAACGATGGGACACGGGAGAGCAGAGTTGAACAGGCACTGTTGATCACGGAGAATAGCGGGTAGCAATAGTGGAGGCAGACTCAAGGAAACACGGGAGCGTTGACAAGGACTGAAGACTGAAGCGCACAGAGGCAGCGGATAGGAATCAGCCAAACAGTCACGATGAAACACAGACGGGTTGCAGGTTGAAGACTGTAGTGCACGGAGGCAGCGGATAGGAATCAGCTAGCAGTCACGATGATGAAACACAGACGAGTTGCAGGTTGAAGACTGTAGTGCACGGAGGCAGCGGATAGGAATCAGCTAGCAGTCACGATGATGAAACACAGACGAGTTGCAGGTTGAAGACTGTAGTGCACGGAGGCAGCGGATAGGCATCAGCTAACAGTCCCAATAATAAATGGTAGAGTAGAAGTGGTTAGAAGACTGTAGTGCACGGAGGCAGCGGATAGGAATCAGCTCACAGTCACGATGATACAGTAGATGGTAGAAGTGGTATGGGAACCACAGTAGGAGAAGTGGATTGGAAACCACAGAGGTAGAAGTGGTTTGGAAACCACAGGAATCAGCTGGCTGAATAAACGAGGAAACACAGGAACACCTTCAGAGACTCATGGGGAATGAGACTCCAAGATCAGGCCATGTGGTGATGACCACAGGTGCTTAATATAGGGAGGTTGCCTGATCTGCCAATTAAGTTAAAGGAACATACACTGGAGGTATAGAAAGGGCTGCGCATGCGCAGTCCCTCAGGATGGAGGACGGCCACGGTTCCTAAATGTCCGGGAAGAAGCACTCACAGTCCGGTGAGTGACAGTACCCCCCCTTTTAAAGGTGGGCACAGAACGCCTGGAACCGGGCTTGTCCGGATTTTTGGAATAAAACTTCTTCAGAAGGGCAGGAGCATTAAGATCTTCAGCTTTGATCCATGAACGCTCTTCAGGACCAAAGCCCTTCCAATGAACGAGGAAACGGAGGACTCCTCGCGAAATTTTTGCATCCAATACCTCAGTAATCTCGAAATCCTCCTCCTGATGAACTTGAACTGGCTGCGGTGCTGAGGGAGGAGTCGAGAAACGATTGATAATAAGAGGTTTGAGTAAGGACACATGGAAGGCATTGGAAATCCGAAGATTCTTAGGAAGAAGAAGTTTAACACATACTGGATTGATAACTTGAATGATCCTATATGGACCAATAAAACGAGGGGCGAATTTCATAGATGGAACCTTCAAACGAATATTTTTGGTAGATAACCAAACCCGATCTCCAATTTTTAGTGGTGGAATAGCCCGCCTCTTCTTATCTGCGAAAGACTTATATTTGTTAGATGTCTTCTTTAAACAGGTTTTGACCTGAGACCAGATATTTTTGAAGGTCTGACAAGCAGTCTCCACAGCAGGAACTTGGGTGGGTGGGAGGGCAGGAAATTCCGGAAAAGACGGATGGTGACCGTAAACCACAAAGAATGGAGTTTTGGATGATGACTCATGGTACATGTTGTTATGGGCGAATTCAGCCCAAGGGAGCAATTCTACCCAGTTGTCTTGGTTGGCTGAAGAGAACATCCTAATAAAAGTCTCAAGATCTTGATTGACTCGTTCCGTTTGTCCGTTAGATTGCGGATGGTAAGACGATGAGAGTGCTAATCGTATGCCCAAGGTTTTACAAAGGGCCCGCCAGAATCTGGAAACGAATTGTACTCCTCTATCCGACACAATCTCAGACGGACATCCATGGATGCGGAAGATTTCTTTAATGAAATGTTCAGCCAGAGTAGACGAGGAAGGTAAACCGGACAGAGGGACGAAATGGGCCATCTTCGAAAATCTGTCTACCACTACCCAAATAGTATTGTGATTCTTACTTGGTGGCAAATCAGTAACGAAATCCATACTAATATGGGTCCAAGGCTTGGACGGAATGGGTAGTGGTCGCAGCAACCCTGCTGGAGTTCTGCGGGAGGATTTGAACTGAGAACATAAATCACAGGAAGCAATAAACTCTTTGACGTCTCTCCTCATTGAAGGCCACCAGTAACTACGAGAGAGAATCTCAAAGGTCTTGTGTTCACCGGCGTGTCCAGAAAAACGAGAGGCATGGAACCACGAAAGGATTTTCCTCCTCAGAGTAGGAGGCACAAGGGTCTTCCCAAATGGTAGCATTTTGGTGGATGAAGCAGCCAGAGAAATACATTTGGGGTCTAGAATAGCATGGTTGGGAACCTCTTCTACATCAGAGGACGTCACAAAAGCTCGAGATAGAGCGTCAGCTTTCTTGTTCTTAGCGGCTGGTTTGAAGGTTATAATTAATTCAAAACGGGAAAAGAAAAGAGACCATCTTGCTTGACGAGGGTTCAAGCATTGAGCAGATTGCAAATATGACAAGTTCTTATGATCCGTGAAGATCGTCACCGGATGGCGAGCTCCTTCCAACAAGTATCTCCATTCCTCTAATGCAGCTTTGATGGCCAGCAACTCCTTGTCCCCGATAGTATAATTTTTCTCTGCGGGCAGAAGACCCCGAGAGTAGAAGGCACAAGGATGTAATTTTTGTTGCTCCGAGCGTTGGGAGAGAATAGCTCCTAAGCCCACATTAGAGGCATCTACTTCTAGGAAGAAGGGGAGTGTCACATCAGGCTGTCGCAGAATGGGAGCAGACGAGAAGGCCTCTTTGAGGATTTGAAAGGCTTGGAGAGCCTCAGATGACCATTGCTTAGTATTAGCCCCTTTCCGAGTTAGGGCCACAATGGGAGATGCAATGGATGAAAAGTCTTGAATGAAGCGTCTATAGTAATTGGCAAAACCTAAGAAACGCTGGATGGCACGAAGAGTAGTTGGCTGAGGCCAATGTAGTACAGCATTTACTTTGTCTGGATCCATCTTCAGGCCAACTCCGGAAACTATATACCCCAAGAATGGAATCTGGGGTAACTCGAATGAACATTTTTCCAATTTACAGAACAACGAGTTTTTCCGTAGTCTGGAGAGGACCTCTGCCACATGTTGGTGATGAGAAGGCAGGTCCTGTGAGAAGATCAATATGTCGTCTAGGTAGACAACGACACATACATATAATAAGTCCCGAAAGATCTCATTGATGAAACCCTGGAAAACAGCGGGGGCATTACACAGCCCGAAGGGCATTACTAAATATTCGTAATGCCCATCTCTGGTGTTAAACGCGGTCTTCCATTCGTCACCGGAACGGATTCTAATTAAATTGTAAGCACCACGAAGATCCAACTTAGTAAATATCCGAGCTCCCTTGATGCGATCAAATAGCTCAGTGATCAGCGGAATGGGATACCGATTCTTGATAGTAATGGCATTGAGTCCACGAAAATCTATACAAGGGCGTAATGATCCATCCTTCTTTTTGACGAAGAAGAACCCAGCTCCAGCGGGAGAGGTGGAAGGTCGAATGAACCCACGCTGGAGATTCTCCTGTATGTACTCAGATGTGGCTTGAGTTTCAGGTAACGAGAGAGGATAGACCCGACCCCTGGGAGGAGTCTTGCCAGGTAGAAGGTCGATCGGACAATCCCAAGAACGATGAGGAGGAAGACGTTCAGACTGAGCTTTATCAAACACATCGGCAAATGAAGCATACTGAGGAGGGAGTCCCGGGGAGGAAGATGAGATGGAAGATCGCTGTACTTTAAGAGGAATAACTTGAGAGAGACAACGATGGTGACATTCAGACCCCCAAGACGTAACTTGAGGGGTGCGCCAGTCAATCTGGGGAGAGTGACACTGAAGCCATGGAAGGCCTAAGACAATCGGACTTGTCGTAACTGGAAGAATTAAAAACGAAATTTCTTCATGGTGTAGTACACCAATCTGAAGGGTTACTGGAGACGTACTCTGGGTGATGAGACCATTGATGAGGCGTGATCCATCTATAGCCGTCACAGTAATGGGTGTTTTTAAAGTGATCACTGGTAGGGACCATTGATTCACTAGTGATTTAGAAATGAAATTTCCTGCTGCTCCGGAATCAATCAATGCCTGTGACTCAAAGGATTTGGTAGCAAAGGAAATCGTAACATCAAAAGCGCAGACTTTAGATTTCATAGACAATGGAGAGGACTCCAGGGACCCTAACTTCACCTCTCCAGAACTAGTTAGGGCCTGGCATTTCCCGATCTCTTAGGGCAAGAGCTGAGCATATGCGTGGAATCAGCACAATAGATACAGAGTCTATTCTTTACTCTTCGTTTCCTTTCCTCTGAAGATAATTTGGAACGTCCTATCTCCATGGGAATCACAGAGGATGGAGCTGGACGAAATTGAGGGTTTAAACGAAGAGGTGCTTTGACAGCTGTTGTTTTCTCAGACTCTCTTTCACGAAATCTCATATCTACACGATGGCAAAGAGAGATCAAATCTTCTAGTGACGAAGGAAGCTCTTGGGTAGTCAGTGCATCTTTAATTTTATCGGAGAGCCCCTGCCAGAAGGCGGCAACTAATGCTTCAGTGTTCCACTGAAGTTCAGAGGCTAAGATCCTAAATTGAATGACATACTGTCCTACTGTATGGGAGCCTTGTCGCAAACGAAGAATGCTGGAAGCAGCGGAGGTCACACGACCTGGTTCATCGAACACACTTCGGAACGTGGAAATGAATTTGGCACTATCTTGTAGAATTGGATCGTTTCTTTCCCACAGGGGGGAGGCCCAAGCCAGGGCTTGTCCCGAAAACAATGAGATAAGATAGGCCACTCTGGAACGATGGGTAGAAAAATTTTGAGGTTGGAGTTCAAAATGGACTGAACATTGGTTAAGGAAACCTCTACAAGTTTTGGGGTCCCCGTCATATTTTGACGGAGTAGGCAGGTGAAGCGTAGGAGCTGTAGACACCTGGGATGGCACTGGGGAAACGGAGGAAAGCACAGGAGCTTCAATATTAGCTGTAACAGTCTGTCCAGATGTTCCTTGGGAGGTTAATGATTGGTAACATTGAAGTAACAGCTGTTGGCGAGCATCCTGTTGCTCCACACGGCTGACCAGATGCTGCAGCATCTCTTTAGCAGTAGGTTCCGTATCTGGGTCTGTCATGGCCTGATCTTACTGTCACGGGCACTAGGAGTCTTTACCCAGGGATCACCAGGTGATAGGCTTACCAGAGCAGTATAGGTGGTAATATGGTACTCTGGTAGCAGGGTGATCACGGAACAGGAAATAGCAGATGATGAGATGCTCAGGAAAGTCTATGACTAGCAGCACTGGCAATATGGAGGTAGAAATACACGAGGAACTGTATGGACAAAGGACACGTGAAGGTAGTCAGTGGTCTGCGGTAGCAAGTTGTACCACTGCTATAGTGAGGAGGAATGTCCAACAGAAACGAGGGGGTGATGAGAGTCAGCGGTCTGCAGATAGCAAGTTGTACCGCTGTCTGAGTGAAGGAGTGGAATCCAAGTGGAGGTATCCGGGTAGTCAGTGGTCTGCGATAGCAAGTTGTACCACTGCTATGTGAGAGGATACTGGAACAGGTGATACAGGAAACAGGGATCAGTGGTCTGCCTTCAGCAAGTTGTACCACTGAATATATATGTGAGGAGGTGCACGGGGAGAGACTGCAACACAAGATATACACGGGCACCTTGACTTTGAACCACAGTGATATGCACAATATAAATGTATAGATGACTGAACAATACTGCCAATATAGAAAGTCTCTTGAAGTAGTCCAGCATAAGATAACACAGTCAATGATGGCAATAGACTCAGCGGATAGCACACTCCAGAGGAGAACCAACACAGTCCAGCAAGGTATGCAATACACAGCACAGTCAATGAGAAGTATGCATACCGTGGTTCAGGAGGCAGTCAGACAGGAGTGCAGAGATACCTGAACGGCAGGAGGCCGGCAGGATGCGAAGTCCCTGGATGGGTGAAGCGGTGGTCTAGTAGGTGCAGCGCACGGGTAGGTAGACCAGCAGGGAACACAGGAAAGCGTGGAGAGCGGATCAGCAGTAGATGGATGAGTAGTGCTGAGGAGTAGCAGCAGCGGGTCTCTGCGGGAACACGGAGGTAGCCAATAGCAACCAGCAGGTGCAGTAACGATGGGACACGGGAGAGCAGAGTTGAACAGGCACTGTTGATCACGGAGAATAGCGGGTAGCAATAGTGGAGGCAGACTCAAGGAAACACGGGAGCGTTGACAAGGACTGAAGACTGAAGCGCACAGAGGCAGCGGATAGGAATCAGCCAAACAGTCACGATGAAACACAGACGGGTTGCAGGTTGAAGACTGTAGTGCACGGAGGCAGCGGATAGGAATCAGCTAGCAGTCACGATGATGAAACACAGACGAGTTGCAGGTTGAAGACTGTAGTGCACGGAGGCAGCGGATAGGAATCAGCTAGCAGTCACGATGATGAAACACAGACGAGTTGCAGGTTGAAGACTGTAGTGCACGGAGGCAGCGGATAGGCATCAGCTAACAGTCCCAATAATAAATGGTAGAGTAGAAGTGGTTAGAAGACTGTAGTGCACGGAGGCAGCGGATAGGAATCAGCTCACAGTCACGATGATACAGTAGATGGTAGAAGTGGTATGGGAACCACAGTAGGAGAAGTGGATTGGAAACCACAGAGGTAGAAGTGGTTTGGAAACCACAGGAATCAGCTGGCTGAATAAACGAGGAAACACAGGAACACCTTCAGAGACTCATGGGGAATGAGACTCCAAGATCAGGCCATGTGGTGATGACCACAGGTGCTTAATATAGGGAGGTTGCCTGATCTGCCAATTAAGTTAAAGGAACATACACTGGAGGTATAGAAAGGGCTGCGCATGCGCAGTCCCTCAGGATGGAGGACGGCCACGGTTCCTAAATGTCCGGGAAGAAGCACTCACAGTCCGGTGAGTGACAGTATCTCAGAAACTGCTTTCATGCACAACAGTCTCTAGAGTTTACAGAGAATAGTGCACAAAGCATAAAATATCTAGTGGCAGGCAGTGCTATGGGCGATAATACCTTGTTTATGAAAAGGGTCAGAGAAGAATGGCCAGACTGGTTCAAGCTAACAAGAAGACGATAGTATCTCAAAAAAACTCGTACTACAACAGTGGTATGCAGAAGAGCATCTCTGAATGCACAGCATGTTGAACATTAAAGTGGATGGGCAACAACATCAGAGGACCACACCAGGTTCCTCTCCTGTCAGCTAAGAACAGAAAACTGAGGCTACAGTGGGCACAGGCACATCAAAGCTGGGCATTTGAAGATTGAAAAATGTTGCATGGTCTGATGAATCTCAATCTCTAGCCATCATTTTGTAGAATGTGCTAAATAAATGGTAATTAGAATCTGTTTGGTTGCTATAGACAACATCTCCCCTTTTCAAACCCGTCGGAAACTCGCAGATTGATACATTTACCTCCAAGACTGATCTGGTTAAGGCATATGGCGGAGAGGGTGGTTGAGAACCCCAAAGCTCTACCAACTCGGCGGTTCTTCCCTAGAGATAAGTATCTATACATCACAGTATAACATTTAATCTCATATGTCCATCTAAAGCCACAATAGGGTGTTTATCACTAGAAGGGTCTGATAATCCATCCTTTCTATATATAAGTAGAAAGCTCCCCACCGGCTATAAGTCCACAACAATAATTATTTGTAGGATATTGTTCATTTGACACCAAAGGTCTGCTGCCACCATTGGCTGTTAAATGACCAAAGTGGGACACCCGGATTAGGTATAATCACATTACTAGATGCTTTAATAAGAACTGCTCAGATTTACATACCCAAGGGCCTTCTGCCCAATAATCTGTAACTGGGAGAGCACAAGATAAAACAGATAACTATTAAGCTGTTTTCCCTTGTTAACTATATAATTGTTAGCACAATACCTTTCTTTACAGGTCATAAGGCAATTAAATTTCATCACAATATTCATTCATTATGCTATGTTGATAACTTTGTAGAAACTCTGTGATCCCTTTGAACAAATTTTATTGCCTTACTAGGTTACAGATATACTATTACGTTATTCTTATGTAAACACATTTTGATGTAAACATCTGAAAGTACTGCCCAAGTTTCATAAGGGGACATGTTGTGCTCTTTAGCCATAAACTAAGATGTTATCATTGTAATGCTCACACAAGATAGCATTCCCCTTTTACATGCGGCTGAAGCTGCTAGGGAAATGCATTAATCATAATGCCACAAATTACAAAAATGGATGGAATACAGTCATCCATTAATACAATGATATCTCACTTCTAAAATATGAAAAGAATACCTGAACTCAAACAGAGCATAAGTAACAGTAAAGACTCTATCCTATTACTTCAAGATACCATAGTACTTCAATCTAAAACTATTATCAGTCTCATAAATAAACTGGATGACTTAGACAGAGAACTGTAATCGAAGAAACAATCTTAGATTTGTAGGGATAACGCAAATTATCAAAGGCCCTGATTTGATTGATCTTTTGAGCGTGGACATTATCCAATCCCGACAAGGAACAACCACAACAGGAACAGAACAAAATGAACAAGCACATAAGGTTGGCCCAGAGAGACATTTGCAAGGAAAATCCACACCCAGTTATTGTAAAATTGTTAGACTACAGAGATAAAAAAAGAACCCCCTCAGTATGGCCTACATAGCAACCAGCCAGGATGGAACCCAGTGTGAGCTGTCGTGAGCATTGTGGCAGCTAATAGAAAAAGGAAAAAGCTTCCCTTCCGGGACGAGGCCAGAATAACCCGACACCAGTATCAAGGCAGCTCCTTATAAAAAGCTGCTTATAAAAAGCTCTTCCCAATTATTACCACATGTAAGTTTTTCCCAGGAATCCAGGATCTTTCCTCAGGTCCAGAGTCCTTCCAATGGACTAAATAGCTAATCTGACCTTGGACCCATTTAGAAATTTTTTTTACTATGTACTCTTGGTGACCATTGATGAATACCAGAGGAGGTTTAGTAGGAAGTCTAGATTTACATTTATTAGAATTAAAAACAGGTTTAAATAGAAAACAATGAAAGGTCTTAGAGGGTTAGAGGGAAGGAGATGAGATAAAGAGTTGGCCCTAGGATGCTGACATACATCAAATGGAGAGGTATTTGTAGAAGAATTACACGAGTTAAATAATTAACCCAATAAGAGATGTGACACCTTAAGTACTGGTCCAGGGACTGGATCACCCTCTCAGTCTGGCCATTAGACTGAGGGTGATCCTAGGGTCAATCCATGAGGCAGAAGATATGTTCAGATTAATACCTAGCAGGAGACAAAAAGATCTCCAGAATCAAACAATGAACTGCGATCCCCTATCAGAAACTATATCAGAAGGCAACCCATGAGGTCTAAAGATATGCTGGATAAAAAGGGCGGCCATGGATTTGGCACTTGGTAACCTGGTTAATGGAACACAATGAGGCTGGAATTAAGGTATGACCACAAGGACTTAATTGTGTTTAGGAAGAAAGCACCTAGACAAGGCTTTGAGGTTCTTAGAAACAGATCTGTAAGTGATAATTAAGTTGTACCGGGCAAAAAACAAAGCTCAATAAGTGTGCCTGGAATTCAGCCTTTAGGCAATGCAATGTGGTCCATGAAGACTGTAATAGTATTGTTAAGGCACTGTAACCAATGCCTCCATTCCTTAAAATCCTATTTAATGTCATTATTGGACGCAGCGGTGGAAATTATATGAGAAAAGAGGCACAGGGTAAAAGTCTTTTATCAGCTGGGTCGACTTGTGAGAGGCTGCAACAACATCAGTAGCGTCTATAGTCAAGCGTCAATACTAAAAGGCAATTTAGGATTAGGTGCAATATTGAAAGCTCTCAGTGGAGTGAATGCTTCAAGGGATTCAGAAATCCAAACAGATGTGTCAAGGTGATTATGGGGGAAACCAGGCCAGAGAATGGATGAATAAATCTTCTGTAATAATTGGCAAACCCAAGAAATATCTGGATAGCTTCGAGGTTAGTGAACTTATCCCAATTCAGAATGGCCTTCTGAGCTTACCTGGATCCATGAAGAAACCTTCAAATGAAAATATGTATCCTAAAAATGAAACATTAGTAATTTCATATTCAAATTTTTCCAGTTAAGCGAATAACTGCTGCTCTCTGAGTCTCTGGAAGACTTTCTTATCATGAACCTGATGTTGTTCTAAAGAGGAGCATACAAGGATATCATCCAGTTATACTATAACATAGATGCAGACGAAAGCACGAACACAGTCATTGGTCAAGTATTGAAAAACTGCAGGGGCATTGCATAAAGCAAACGGCATGACAAGGTATTCATAGTGCTTAGATTGTGTATTAAAGGTGGTTCTCAACTCAACTTTTGCTTCAGAAGCAGATAAAGTGTAGTCTTTCTTTAGGCAACCTGGCTCTGGGAACATATTCAATAGCATAGTCATAGCTTCTGTGCGGTGTCAGAGTGTCTGCTACCTTTTTGGAGAATATGTCATGTCATGATCGGGGTGTAGAAGACCTTGTTGTACAGGGTAAAGCATCCACAAGGGTAAAGACCTGCAACAATCTGCACAAGTTGATCCTCAATGAACAATTTCTTTACGAGGCAGGGTTGTGGCATGATAACCACAGATGTACCAGGATAAGAGGAACTCTGGGACAATGGATCATAAAAAAAGGACAACTGTGCAAACTTCCAAATTACAAATGTAATGGTGGAGTCTTGCTTAGAATTCTGGCCCCAATGAGGGGATTACCATCCAGACCCCATACAGTGATAACAGGATCCATATAGATGAAAATTTCCAGCTGTTTCACGATCCACAAATACAGAGAAACATCAGAGGCACTGGTACCAAAGAATATACGAGCTGGTAATAAGCAAAAGTTCTTCCATATTATCTAGGTGCGGTCTATTCCCGGCTTATTAGGAGAGACGCAAGCCACATGACCCTTACCTCAACAATATAAGCAGAGACCCAAATAGTGTCTCCTAGATATTTTCTCCTGAGAAAGCCTAAAGGCACCTATTTGAATGGGTTCTACACCATCGGCAACAGCGATAGATTAAAACATTTCCATTTTCCTTTGCTTTATGCACCTATCAATCTTGATATATAATTGTATGAGTCTTTGTAGGGTGTCAGGAACAGGCTCTTGTACCAAAACATCCTTGGTGTGTTCGGCAAGACTCAACCTAAATTGGCTGTGAAGTGCTGTGGAGTGCTCATTCCACTCAGTGGACCAACATCTAATTCTGCACAATACTCTTCTGCAGTCCTGTAACCTTTAAAAGATTTCAGATTTGTCTCTGCGGAGGTCACTCTGTATGCGTGTATGTGTATATATACAGCGGGTGAAATAAGTGTTGAACACATCAACATTTTCCTCAGTAAATGAATAATACACAATATTTATTGTGGCTATTGTAATGAAACTTACACCAAATGTCATCAACAACCCTTGCAATCCGCACATGGAAAAAAATCCAACCATAGATGTCCATAAATTAAGTTTTATGTAATTATGTGAAATGACACAGGGAAAAGTATTGAACAAGCTTCCTGAAATTTCTTTAATACTTTGTACAAAAGCATTTGTTGGTAATGAAACTAGTCGCATGCATTGCTCAGGTGTGATTTTGCCCCATTCTTCAACGCAAATAGTCTTCAAATCTTGAAGGTTCCATGGGCTTCTTCTATGAACTCTCATCTTTAGTTCTTTCCATAGGTTTTCAATTGGATTCAAGTCAGGTGATTGGCTGGGCCATTCTAGCAGCTTTATTTTCTTTCTCTGAAATCAATAGAGTGTCCTTAGCTGTGTGTTTGGGATCATTGTCTTGCTGAAATGTCCACCCTCGTTTCATCTTCAGCATCCTGGTAGGTAGATTGCAGCAGATTTTTATCAAGAATGTCTCGGTACATTTTTCCATTCATAGCTTGTAGTAATTGTAGTAAATGTGTTTACTGGCGTATGTCCCAGTTCTGGGCACACACAGAGTGATTTAGTGTACAATACGCTCAAAATCGGCAGATGCTTGCCTTAATGAATCAGGCCCTATATATTTATGTGTTCATTATCTTTCTACAAAGAGTAAGGTGAAAGGTTATTATAATTTAACTGTCTCCGCTTCAAGTACAATCTTCTGTTTATCTCTAAATCCATTTTGTTTTTTTGTTTTTTTAGACAAAGGGAAACTACTGTAATTCAATTATATAACCATATGCCAAATTACACATGCTGTTTAATACTGGCCTGTGGGCTGATACACTTATCTCTTACAACTGATATATTTCAGGCACACAGATTCTCATCCTTGTGGTCTGAGGTTTCTCTATAGCTTATCCTCCTTTTGTATTGATCACTATCTTCTTAGTCTCACACTACTCTCATTTTATATACTTTATTGATAAATTCTCCTCAATGTTTCTCTTCCTCGCCTCTCACGTGTCCTCCCCCTTCTCTCTTGTTCTGCTACACTCAACTTTCTCAACTTTCTTATCCTCTCATGATTCCTGTCAGCTGACCATTATCTTTTCTTCATTTCTAATCATACTGTTTCCCGCTCTTTATCTCAACATATTCCTCAAGCACACTAATTTCTAATGTCAACATTGTTTTTCTATATTAGTGTTATTTAAACAATTTCAGTAACACTGGTAACATAAATAAACATTCTTATTAAGACGGATTACAACTAACAAATAACCAATACAGATAATACAATCATTGATAACATAATACACAATTGTTGCGCAACATATAATACTGACAAATAACCAAACTAATAATAAAATGCATTTTCCAAAGTAGAATGCACCATGTATAGTCACTTAGATATCAGTGCATCTCATTGAAACTCAGAATTGAAAATCTTTTTGTGCTTTTGAGGTCCCCTTTTATCCTCTGCAAGTGATCAAAATATATACTCGACAGTGACCCTTCTGAAAGGAAAAGCATTTTAATAACAACTTAATAACAACTCAAAAACTGTACACAACAATAAGCAAGGGCAGGCTGGGTTGGAGGGCAGGCTGGGTTGGAGGGCAGGCTGGGTTGGAGGGCAGGGGGGCATCTGCCCCCGGGCTGGTCCCATAGAGAGCTACCTTGGGCTGGTTCACAGGGCCACCTGCATTTCTTTTTCCTTTAAAATAGACTGCTGAATACAGGCTTGCCCCTCGGGCCAAAATTGTCAGCCCTCCCCTGATAATAAGGAAGGGTGAAAGGGACAATTTCTAGTGAAAAGAGAGACTTTACCTAGCTTTTAATTTATATAACCTCTTGCTTTCCCAAACCATCCCCCTTATTCACCTTGTGATTGGCTAGTCCCTGACAAAAAGCATAATGACCGAACATTAACTTTTACTTTTCCCAAATGCAGGACGCTTATACTCCTTCAGGCTAATAAAGGACCTCAGCTTACTTTTGGCCCCTCTGTTTACAGTCAGAAATGGTAATATTCTGTACCTTGAAGACTTATAGTTGCCTCTCTTTAAGAACACTGACCCTCTCATGCTGCTTTTACAGCATGCAGTGTGCACTGTGCACTCTGATGAATTATGCTAGTGTCTTAAGATCAGTTATTTCTTTAATTTTTTACATTTTTTACCGCAATTGGTTCATTGCAAAGACTTTTCAAAAGGGAACTTAATTCAGTTAACCACAATTAAGATTTTAAAAAGGATTGTTACAAAAAAATATCAAAACAATTCCTATATTTGTTGAATCGTGTACTAAGTTTGTAAAGGTTAAAGGTCAGTCATGGAGGCAGAGGCACAAAGAACACTTCATTCTGCAGTAAAAGAATTCAAAACATTTCAAAACATTATGACAAGTAACATGCAGGACTTTTAATGTAAATGCTGCTTGTTGGGAGTTTATCCACAACAATTAGGCTAAGAGCTCTTCAATGTCCTTTTAAAGCTAATGTGTACTTATTACGTGATTTAAACTTGTTAACACTAGTCAGAGTGCATTAAAGTACATGGGCTTCCAGTGGGAGATTGTCACTGGACTGTGACTAAAACCCATCAAGTGTTTACAGGGGATGAACTATTGATCTTATTATTAGCATTTTATTAAGTTTGATTGTATTTTGTCACATTTAGTACTATGGGGGGGAATTCAATTGGCTGCGTTACTGTAAAAAGAAACGCGACCTGTGCACTATTACCGTTATTACGGTAATAGTGCGCGTAAATACCGTTATTACGGTACTTTGCTCGCTGGATTTGAGCTCGCGGCTCAGGGAGCCGCGAGCTGAAATCCAGATTACTATTACCGTAATAACGGTAATAGTTTTAACGCCACGGGGACTTCAAAGAATTGAATATGCCCCTTAAAGTACAGTTATAATATTGTAGCTTAACTTTTAACCATATTCAGTTTCAAAGTATGATCCCTCTATGTTTGAATTTTGGAAAAATCCACTTACTAACCTGCAAAACTGTTTCCTAAAGTTCATGCCAAGTGTAGATAAAGGAGTAGTAAAAAAACAACAGTATGCAGCATTTAAAAACAAAAAAACAAAAACATAAACATTGTAAATACAGAGCAATTACAGTGCCTCAAAACCACATTATAAATAAATATTAAAAAGAGTTCATTCAGACAAGCGCTCTTTAAGCACTTTTTTTCTGATTTCTCTTGTCACAAAGTTAAATGAGTAATGGACAGCATTTTGAATAAATGCAATAGGCACATGCAATATTTTCTGCCATTTGTTCTCTTTCCACATTTGTCATTCGCTCACATGCTTCCACATTGAATCAATGACATTTCCAGCTTCCTTATGTCTGTGTTTTGTCCAAAACACTGCATGAATAAGATGTAGAAAATCACTTGCCTGAACCACCACTAAAGACATTATAAAAAATCATTGCATTTTTCCCTGTGTCAGAAGCTGCTCAAAGTCCAGGTTAACAAGGCCCTAAAGAGTAATAAAAAGTATCATTCTGTAACATCTTGATGGAACTTAAACAATACTGCAACACCAAGTCTAAAGTGAAAATGTGAAGAACTTTTAGGATCAGCTATTATTTCCTATAAATAATTCTCTAGAAAAAGTAAGGTCTAGTTGTATGTTAATAGGTCAGTGGGTGGTGCTATAAACAGGGGTGTGTTGTTTAAATTATAAAGTGACTTGATACTGTTGCTTCTGTCCACTTCACACTAATAGACTAAGCATCTAAGCAGAGCTGGACACCAGTCTCCTTCCACTCCACTATGTCTGTACTTGTAGCTCTGGTCAAAAAAATCTGGTGCATTAAGAGGTTCATCATCTTGATTGTAACTCCGCTGATCCTGTTACCTATCCTGTTTACGCTTCCTCCACAGGTAAGTTGTTATGTTTCTTTAACAAGTTAATGGCTAGGCAAAACGTTTTTTTTTTTTTTAGTTACAAGCAGAGTAGTGTAAAGCAAAACTGTCCATGGGTGTATTTAAGCTGTTGTGAACTAATACAAATGTGTTTTTCAGTTTCAGATTAGATTTTTTTTTTATTTTGGACTATTTTAAAAACTTAATTATAAGCTTGCTAAGGATGTGGTAGTTAGTTTAGTACGTGTAAACATTTAAAATGTACAGTGATTCCATACCATAGCTGGGCTGTAGGTGTGTGAGGTTGTTATTTTGACAAAATAGCTACATAAGGAATGGTTGGTGCGAGGTTTAGAGAATATTGGTGTTCTTAATCCATCAGTGCTGCGTCCTGTTTTTCCTCTGTGGAAGTAGGGGAGAAACCAGCACACTATGGATTATTGTTCTTTATGGAAAAATGTGAAGCCTGTGTATACAGTCTGATTCATACAGCTGATGTGCACGTGGATGAGGAAGAAAAAGCATGACCTTTGTTATTTGAAGAAGCCTGTGTAGAAAGACTGCTCTTTTTCTCACAGGAATCAATGACCCTTAGGTTGTGATGTAGAGTTAGACGTAAGACTTGCCCTTAATAAATAATATATTTAGAGTAGGTCGCATTTCCAGATATACGCCTCTTAGGAAGTGTATTTTTTTGTGGCTCCTTCAGGCCTGGTGTAGAGATACGTACTAATGATGGTCAAGAGCAGTGTTGCAGCTTGGGCTGTTTACGGCTAATGCACTACAAAAGTGGCAACCAGCAACTGGCTATGCCAGGCTGGGCTGCCCATACTGTATCAGACAGATCTGCAGCCTGGTCAACATGAGTGGAATTTCCTAGGGGAACCAAGCCTGAAAAAATAATATTTCCCCCAGGCAAACTGGCCCATGTTGAATAGCACTATGGCTCCTCCTGGCACCTCTGTGTGATGGTTGTGTTATAATGTATAAAACATTACATTTGTGGAACTACAAGTCTCAGCAAGATTTGGCAGCCAATCACCGCTTGTCCATGCTGGCGGTTGCAGAAATACATGAACCAGCAGGCCAATTGCTGGTACTTTTACCTAACAGTAAAAAAAAGACAGACATTGAAAATGTTAAACTTTTATTTGAAATAAAGTCTCACCCACTTTATTAATCACATAAATCTATATGGACTCTTCATTTCTTCTATCCAGAAGTAATCTGTAGTCAAAATATAAAAATCCCTTAATGAGCAATGTGATCTTGCACCTAGCTGAGCTGCAATACAAATGAATGAAAAGGAGCCTGTTTCATGCAGCCCAGGAGAAGGAGCAGACTAGTGGGTGGATGGTAGAAGCTAGTTATTCGCATATAGATAACGTCATTTGTTGTGGGTTATGCACAGTGAAGGTATATTATTGTTTTGTGGGCTGGGCAAATATTCATTAGAATGCAGTCCACTTTGTGCCTCTTGCATTAGTGATAGTTCTAGTTCCTGGTGAATTAGCCCGAAAATTGGTTCAGCTCACAAAATGTCTGCTTTAACTCTGTGTAGATGAACCATCCACTATAGTCTGCAATTTTCCTTTATCTCACAGTTTATTGGCTTTTTTATGTGTAATACATTGACAACATCAACAAAAAAATAATAATAATTGCCATCTCAGCTGTGTTCTGTGGGATCATTTCCCTTCAATAAGGCATTTATAATGGTAGGACCCAAAAATCCAGGTTTTCCAATTTTGTTCTTTCAGCAACTTAATTTACTTTATCTTTGAAGATGCTGTCTTCCGAGATATAATAATTAGAGGTATATTTATTGAAGTCATGCGGTGTCAATCAATATGCATCTTTGCAAATTGCAATGATGCATATTTAAACACCACTGAAATTCACCATGCCGGGGCTGCTCTGGATGCCCCAGTGAACTCCCCTCTCCTCCACAAACTCATTTACCTATGTAGCCTATCGCTGTCGGTGAAAGGAGGAAGTACTATGCGCATGTGCACAGCACTTCCACAGGGGAGGGATCCAGGGAAGCCGGAGAGGCTTCAGCTGGATCCCATTAAAAATTACAGGTAACGCATTCCTGAGATGGTGTTACATTCCTGTGAAAAGCACAGCTTTTCAAAGCTTAATAAATTGGAGAACTTCACAGACCCCATATTAATGTATGGGGGTCTGCATTGAGACATTTTAACTGAGTTATGGCAGGAGAAGCCTATGATTTAATAATACAAACTTGCACCTATTGGACAAATTAGCTACACCTCCAACATTCAAACCACACCCCATTCCTCCCAAGCCACAGCCATTTTAGAAGAGATTTACAAGAGATTATACTTTTTTTCCAGCAGGCAATACCCATTTTATCACATTAAATTAGGACCATCCAGAGAATTTATTTAAATACCAGGATCTGTTGGCGGGTATGCATCATTGAACCATCATTACAAGAAACATTTTCCATCTAGGGCTGTAACCAGAGGGACAAGTAATGTAAAATCAAATAGTAATGTTCTGGGGAAGCCCAAAAAAGCTTTATGGATGAATTTATATTTTTTCCTGTTTTTCTCATTCGTGTAGCTTGTTCTGTTTCTGCAAACCATAGAGAATGTGGTTCTGGCATATGATTCTATGAATCAATATATTATGAGCTTATACCAGAATAAGGGGAACTGGAGTTAAGATCATGAGATAAAATTAATAGTATGCAAAATTAATGAATTAAACTGCTCACCTTAGAATAAATGTAAAGTACATGCCTGGATCAGCAATATGGAAATTGTGGAATTTGCAAGAAGGGCTGGTGTGCAAGAGTAGATGCTGTCTCACCTTGTATTGTAACTTTGTTTGTCCCTGTACGGCGCTACGGACACCTAGTGGCGCCCTATAAATAAAAATTAATAATAATAATAATAATAATAATAATAATAATAATGAATGGACTACCTAAACCCTAATCAACAGACCTGATAAGACTCATTGTATTCAGTTTGGTCAAGCTCTAGGGCTGAGAGGATTGGGGCTGATATAGGGTGAAAGGCTCCTAGTACAGCTAAACACCAAAACTAAAATGTTTAGATGTAGGTGATATATGCAGGTGATTGTTAACCTGATATTTGTTTGTGGTTCTAATCAAGCGCTTATAATTGGTTGTCACAAGTCATTGTTCTGCGCAGTCTCCATCATTAGCTCAGATAGCTTTTGCTTAAGCTAGGTACACACTACACAGTTTTCATCCAATAATCGGCTAAATCAGCCGACATACGAA
The DNA here is from genome assembly GCF_038048845.1 of Mixophyes fleayi. Taxonomy (NCBI): domain Eukaryota; kingdom Metazoa; phylum Chordata; class Amphibia; order Anura; family Limnodynastidae; genus Mixophyes; species Mixophyes fleayi. The sequence goes on along the minus strand of NC_134407.1, from coordinate 155,010,700 downwards.
GTCTGGTCAGTGTGTGCAGTGACACGACGGTCGAAAGTCTGCCCAAATGGACGATTGTCGCCTCATTTGGATGGTCGTACCGTTTAATATTTTCGTTCCAATCTCATTTCCGTTGTGTAGTGTGTATAAACCGATCCACAACAGTGAGTACGAAATTACAGTCATTGCTTACGACAACATGGCTGGAAAAAGTCGCTAAAGGGACGTACGCTCTTCCCTTTATCGTCCTAAACAAGGCTAGTGTGTATGCAGTCCATGGACCGAGCGATCGGAACATCGATCGCATGTAAAATCGATCGGCATAAAAAGTTGGTGGAAAATTCTGTAGTGTGTACCTAGCTTAATGCTGTAAGTTTTTTCTCCTGGGGCGCAGCACTAGATGGAATTGTATGTGAAAGAAAACAATAGCAAAGTTCCCCTAAAAGGTTTTATTTAAACAACAGCCCTGGAGCTGGTTTCACTTCTGATGTGCTTTTGCTTCTTTATTTTATACACCATCCCATCCAATGCTGCAATCCCAAGAGACAGCATGCTCACAACTTAGCCTCACCTTCCACTGCAGTTCTGTTAAAAAAGTAAAGTTTAATACAGTGTTAGCATTACAGACACCTGAAATCACTCTTACATCTTTAGGACAGTGTCTTATTGGGACCTGAAACAGGACAAAGAGGTGAGACTTTAGTTAGTTGAACTGCTGTAATATCATTGGCTCTGCTCCTGAGTATGACTCCCCAATCCACAAGGTGCATTTCTGCAGAGATAGTTTAATCACACCTCCTTAAAGGCCCAATATAGAAGGGACAGTTCAGATTTGAAGGTATTGTGCCACCATCCTACCATTCGGCTCCTTTGTCAAGGTTGCTGGGTAGTTGGGAGGCATGTCCCTGCTCATCACGGCTAGTGGGTGCTGTGTGCAGCTGCCACAGAAGATGGGGTTTTTAGGTAGACTATTATTATTTTTTTCATGTGTGCACACTTTGCACCAATGTGGTCCAGGACCAGTGTTGGGAGATATACTTTAAATATGCTTCACAACTGTCTCAATTTACGAGTTAGTGTCGCAATATGAGAGGAATGTCCCATCATACTGCCAGTCAGCATGTTTGTCCTAACTCACATGCAAGTGTCAAGTTAGCCATCTTCTGGATGGTTATGAATATTCATCAGTATTAATGCCAGGAACATGCTCGCTGCACTCCTGAGAAACACACTGTAACTTCATTAAACTGGCAATTCACAGTAAATTGACTCTGAATGATCACATAGTATCAGTAAAACAGGAACTTCTATGCTCATCAACAGTTCATTTAAATAATGTTTAATGCATCTGTGGCACAGGCAGGGAAGAGCACGGTCATAGCTGATAGTTTAGCTGATTTTCATAATAAGGCTAAAATTTTTAAAAACTGCATGGCATGTATAATTTATTGGGGTGGTCAGAGGTGAACAATCCCTTTAAAGACATTATGGTCTGCAGCAAAATGAACTAGTTCCCATTCCAGACTGAAGAAGTTATGAAAAAGAATGACAAAGTTGAATTTCCATTTAATAATCACACTTCCACCCTAATTATACAGTGTTTTTTTCTGATTGTCCCAGTTTAATTGCAGGAGCAGAATATATTAGAGAACAATAACCTGTTTGTATAAACTGCTTCCATCAGCAAAATCCTTGGCAATATGTTTCTTCCAACTCATTGTAATTCTTGACATACGGTGGTGGTTTTTGCCAGCTAGTTTCTTTCTAAATCTAGTGAAAAATGTTTGCAATAAAGTGCCTTTAAGCTGCTATAATCCAATTTTGTTAATAAGCTTGGGCTTTAAAGCAGATTATACATTTCCTTGCATGTAAAGTCCCATTACATTGGAAAGGCATTGTCATTGCTTAGTAACTATACTGTCAATAAAAATATAGGTAATATTACAAAATTATTAAATAATCTCAATGTGTTTTAGTCTAATATACAAATGTGTTATTTTAGTAATTTCTTAACCTCCAACTCACCTGTAAAATGAATATTCAGACCTGAAAACCTTCTTTTTTCTTCTCTATTATGTACTTAAATATTTCATTAGTTTTTTTTATAGTTTTAAATTAAGTATAGTGAGACATGATAGGGAGTTTCAAATAGACAAGAGCAGGAAAGCATCTATTATAGTCAATTAATAATTGCAGTGGTTGCATGTCCTTGTTCATGTCTCTTTAACTTGAAACACTCTAACAAAGTCATGACAGAAGAGCAGCTGATTTTAACAATGTGGTTTCTTTTTTAAATATTCTGAATTTTTTCACATAAAGGATACTTTAGATGAATGACTGTTCTGGTCTTTAGTAATTTGACACTGGATTTACACCTTTGTTATGATAGGGTTAATATGTTAGGGAAGGGGACTACACAGTTAAATCGTTTGAATAAAGTTAAAATTCCATAAAGTTCAATTTATTAACAGTTTAAGCTGTGTTGATCCAGAGGAAGTCAAAACTAAATTTCAGTGGGGAAATTGCTAATGTGTCCTCACATTAGGGTTAAAATAATATCTGACCCATGAGAAGCAAATGAAGGATAAGAGATATACAGTATATTTCTTGGTCTGTGAGGTCCATTGATATAACCTACTCTGATTCCAAGTATTGTGTATAGTTACATGAGTCTTATTGTTAAAGTCCCCACATTCACATCAATTACCTAAGGAATCCCAATGGTAGTCCAAACAGGGTTCAGACATAGACAGGTTTGAGAATTGCAGTCCTTGATTTGAGTTATTCCATGATTTCACACACCCGAGTAGGATATTTCCACAAATGTCCATAGGAGCAAATCTGGGGGTGTGATTATCACTGTTCTTCCATATGTGATAACATTATAAGCTCAGTCCAACCCTGTAGTGCACATTAAAATGCGTACATCTAAGTCTGTATGTAGACTTAGGGGTATATTTACTAAACTGCGGGTTTGCAAAAGTGGAGATGTTGCCTATAGCAACCAATCAGATTCTAGCTGTCATTTTGTAGAGTGCACTAAATAAATGACAGCTAGAATCTGATTGGTTGCTATAGGCAACATCTCCACTTTTTCAAACCCGCAGTTTAGTAAATCTAGCCCTTAGACTTAGACGTATCTGCCTGTACACTTACTTCCTTACTGATCTGAGTCATTAAGGAAAGTGCGGCAAAAAGAGGAGTAAATGTTCTCCAGGACAAACCATGTTACAAAGCAAGGGGTGCAATTTAGTTTATTATTTTTCACATACGTTAAATACTGGTTGTTTTTTCATCTAGCACAAAAATACTTGATAGCTTTAGTAGCTTTATTTTTACACTGAAATTTAAAGTTAGTCTAGGCCATGTCCTATGCCAACTATAAATCTGTCCCCACATTTTTAAATATACATCCCCCTTCAATGCATCATAGTTTTGCCGAGGTGCAAAGTTACTCCTTTTTAATGCTTTACTCTCCTTAATGACTCAGGCCCTTAGAGAGGCAGAGCAGGGGAGACAAGGGGTGGGCTGATGCTCATTAATTAGTATGTAGAAGTGCAATAAGGCGCTTCCCCACTTTTTAGGAGGTGTATCTGTTGCAGCTGCATCCCCCTGATGCAGGATATGTGCTGATGATGATCATTGGCACGTATCCTGCATCACAATTTAAAAACATAAATATTGGAAGAAAAAGAGTGTTCCCACTGCCGAAATTGAAAAGCGTGAGGTCCCCACCAAAAATGCAGATACCAGTACTAGGCTGTATGCCAAGATGAGGGGTACTGAATCTAAAACTGTTAACTCTACCTATAAGTGTTAGTTCCACCTACAAACCCATGCTAGGGTTTCTTAAGCCGTAAGGTCCATTGTTCAGTTTTAAATTAATAATATCATTCCTATAAATTATCTACTGTAGACTATAATTTAAGTATATTATGGTTAACATATTTAACAATGTTTCTACAATCTTTTTATCTTCTCATTGTTGCTCATTTCCAAATCAGTTTACAAGGAACTTCTCCCAGTTCCCCAATAATGCATTAATGACTCCCTTATTCTCTCACACAGTTTATCTTACCTGATTGTTCAGTATTTTATGGAATTTTGCAAATGTGCATATATGAAAGTCTGTATCTCATACTTAATTTATAATCAAAAAAACATAAATGACTTTATATATTCACAAAAAAATGACCTCTAGTCATGAAGGGGTTAAGTACAGTTATCAAAATACTGAACTAATCTAGGAACTGGGATGATCATGCTATGATAAGCCTCCGATACTTTAATCCCAGGGTAAATTCCCTCTTTGCAGTCCAAAAAACAAAAAGTAAAACAAAAGAACCATCAATAGCACCTCACATTCCACTATATGTATATTAAAATTGTATTAAATCTAATCAAAATCTTTGCACACAAATTAGAGAGCTATCAATAGGCAATTGGGTTCAGAAATGAATCTCTTAAGAACTGATTTATTTTCAGTTGAGGCAATTCAGGGCTATTTTACTCTGCTGTGCAAAATCAACATTTTTTCCATTCATTTGAAAATGCAATGCATTTTCAGTGGGTACATAAAGCCCATTGTAATGCATTGCCCATAGAAATGAAAGGGAAAAGCTCAGAAAATCACAAGCAATGTTTACATGCTGGCCAGTTGTGATTGGCTGAACAGGTACTGATCTCAATCCACTCTGAAACAATGGCATTAGCAACAAAGCATTGTAAAACTTGTAAAAGATAATAATTTATTTATATAACAGAGCATTTTCCCATTAATTTCAATCAGCACTGATTTATATGTGCTTTCTGCACCCATTGATATGCTAATTCCATTGAAATGAATGGGAAATCTCACTTATCTCACTGATTTTCAGGCATCTAGAGTGTTTGAAACCAGCAAGATTATTTTTGTCTATACACTTGGAAAATAAATTGATGGTTTTTGTGATTGTGAGATGTATAGCAATTTTTTAGAAGGTTTGAGAATGTAGAGATTCACATAGCAATTTGCCTCTAGTAGATTAGGCGAATTGCAAATGACCTAATATCCCATTAGTAGGTCTCTGCCTACACTTATTCTGCTTTAACACAATGATTTTTTTATTACATTTTTCTATTTTATTAAGAGCAATTCTGGCAAGTTAATACCTTCTATACCAGAAAATAAAATGTGAAAGGATTTGCATTATACTTGTAGAAGTCCCCACATTTCACTGTATTTGTCTTCAGTAAATATTAAGGGATGAGTGTGTGTAATATTCATGTTATAGGTATTTAACCTATTATCTATGATGGTGCTAGCTATTATTTGCTTTCTATTCCCCATAATACTATTACTTTATCCAAGAGCTTGCTCATCAATCTAATATAATAGCTCAGGGGTTTGACATAATGGTGATGAATACGTGTGACATCATTGTTGCCGAACATGATGTCAATAGACGTGTACCACGTAATTAAAGGTCTGGAAATAGGACAGAGAGCAGGCAAAGTGGTAGCAGAAACAACTACCTAAAGCCACATACTCATGGGGGTAAATTTATCAAGCTACAGGTTTGAAAGAGTGGAGATGTTGCCTATAGCAACCAATCAGATTCTAGTTATCATTTATTTAGTACATTCTACAAAATGGCAGCTAGAATCAGATTGGTTGCTATAGGCAACATATCCACTTTTTCAAACACGCCGCTTGATAAGTTTACCCCATGGTATTTTAATTGAATTTTGCTAGCATTGAAAAGATCACTGTAGGCATAACTGCTGCATTTACCTGCTGTAATTGCAAAAAAATAGAACAAAAAGAGTTCAGAAAATCGTAACACAATGCAAGTAAAAATGGCAATGAGTATGGTAACACTGCAAGCAATGGTTTAAAGTGTCAGTTCCGTTCACCTACATTTTACTTTGGTTACAAAAAATGCATGTAAAAAGCATATAATATGAGCCAGAGGGAATTAACCCTAGCCTGCACAGAGGTATTACCTAAAACTGCTTTATGGGGTATATTTACTAAACTGCGGATTTGAAAAAGTGGAGATGTTGCCAATAGCAGCCAATTATATTCTAGTTATCATTTATTTAGTGCATTCTACAAAATGACAGATAGAATCTGGTTGCTATAGGCAACATCTCCACTTTTTCAAACCCGCAGTTTAGTAAATATACCCCTATGTCTTGCATATAGAATCACCTGTGCTGGACACAATTAGTAGAAACGTTTTAGTGACCCTTTAAGTGTGTGTGTTGTTTCTTATCATACCGCAGTATGCCTGATGAAATCACTGATTAAACTGATTGTAAGAAAAACATTTTCCTAAGATTAAGCTGTTATTATTTCAGTTGTATATTCTATAATAATTATGAAAATGAATTGCTGCTTGTGATTTCAGGAAGGAAAATGCCTCTATGTCATCCTGCTGATGGCTTTTTATTGGTGTACGGAAGCACTGCCTCTGGCCGTTACTGCTCTGCTCCCAATAGTACTTTTCCCCTTTATGGGTATTCTGCCTTCCAGCAAAGTTTGCCCACAGTACTTCCTGGATACAAATTTCTTGTTTCTTAGTGGACTGATCATGGCCTCTGCAATTGAGGAGTGGAATCTGCACAGGAGAATTGCCCTAAAGGTCCTAATGTTGGTGGGAGTCCAGCCTGCAAGGTAATGGCCATCTATTTTTACTTTCTGGGCATATACTATTTTCAAAACCTTTTGTTTTTATTTCCATTTGTTACAATCCAATCAGGCTGTTTAAAGCTTTTTACTAGAGACTGCTCGCCTACTGCCGCAATGAACACCCTGGTTGTTTGGAACACACCTTGCGTTTCACCAATAATGGCTCCCTCAGGAATTAGGGTTCCCTCATATCCGGGTTATTAAAATAGTAATAAGTTCATTGCATATTTAATTTGCTTGGGTTTTAGGCCTCATAGTCAATTATAATAATTTCCAATCCGGTGTCTGTCCATCAAATACGTAATTTGAGGCTCTTGTAAAACATGCTTTTTAAAGTTAAAACCATATACATCCTTTTATTATCATTGATAATTACATTACAAATAATTACATTTTCAGTTCTGTAATAAAGCATACTCTAATGCATCTCTCCATTATCATTCATAGTTAAATCAAGGAGTGCTAATGTATTCTGTTCCCAAAAGTTATTAATAGGAGCAATATATATATATATATATATATATATATATACAAACAAACGAGAAAAAGAAGCGCCAGAACATAGTGTGATATTGCCAAGTCAGAGCAGTGATCGGATTAATTATCAAATTATCCTCGTACCAGATAAATAATATAATTTTGCTTATCTGAGACAATATGCCTCTGCGAACTCCAGATCCTTCTTATGCAGATTAGGGTATTCCAAACTAAAACTCAGATAGAAAATAGCAAGCAATAGAGTAGTGCGTCTTTAACAAAAGTGAAACATCATTTAATTCATAAAATTGTATCCATAGACAACAAATCAATGCCCGTACATTGAATAAAATCAATTCAAGCTTATCTGTGCACTGTGATCATCCACTGTCCAGTTAAGATCTAGCCAAACACCGGTAATCCTGGCTCCTTTACATCAATATACCGACAGGAGATATGATTCCTCAGCCCTCTCAGGCAGATGACAATGCGTCCTCAGCTGATGAGTCAAAACGAGTGCACCTCAAAACGATCCTTGACGCGTTTCGTCTGTTAGACTTTTTCATGTATCACTGTGCAGCTGTAGATGGCTGGAGAGATTACAAAACTTGAAAAGGTGTTATGATACCAGTCAGCAGAGCAAAGATCTTATCCAGCTGCTGATCTCATTCAGTCTAAGAGAAATGCGCGGGAATTGTGTTCCCGCTCGATCTGTATCAGAGAGGACTCAGTGTATATATATATGTATGACAGAATTCCAATATTGTTAATAATAATACACACTTCCCTTTAAGGCTCATACTGGGGATGATGATGACAACGGCTTTCCTGTCCATGTGGTTGAGTAATACTGCTTCTACCGCCATGATGCTCCCCATCGCAAATGCCATTCTAAAAAGTTTGTTTGGCGAGAAATGTAGAAAAGAGAAAGAAATGAAGGGTGATAACACCTCAGGTAATTCTAAGATGATTGACAGTCAGACTGGACGATCAGAACACCATTGTCATTCTTCTGTTGAGTGCCCTGGCTAATTGTGATACATATGGATGTATACTTATGTAGGTGTCCATCTCCTTTCATTTTTGGTTTTGATTGACTATATGATGGGGGACTTCAGTTTTAAGTAAGATTTCAAGGGCAACTATTTCTAAACAGCAAATTATTCCTAATAGAGGTCTCCCATATCGATGGGCCTCCCACCAACCAGTGATTTTCCAAAGGTTTTTTCTTTTAGATATTAAGTATCCCTCTGGGCCCAATTTTGAGTTAGGTGTAAATCCGGCTAGAAGGTGAAATTTAGATTTGGGAGGGGTGCATGTCCTAGCTAAACTCTAAAACACATAGTTAAAAGAAGAACATTGAATCGTAATCTTAACTTCATGGTTCGCAGCCTGAGAGCTGGGTGGCCATTGCACTTGATCGATTTCAAACCAGTTTGAACAATCCATGCATCTCTAGTATCACAAATTAATACATTAAACAAAACAAGACCCAGAATTGACCACTGAGGTACTCTTCTTGTTACCAGTCCTTTATCCTACACCTCAGTCTCTGGCGCAGTACCCTCACCTGAATCTTGCTTTCAGTCACCGGTTAGCAGTATTTTCAGAAAACTTGTTAAATGTAGTTACACAGTAAAAAAAATACATATCTAATTTGGGGAAAGCCACTTGATGTATTTATTAAAATATAACATAAAGAATCAAAGGCAGAATGGCTTGGAAAAGGTTATAACAAATGTTGGCTATCATGACTGTAAGCTATATTGTTATAGCAAGTCTGTAATAGGATCTCTAAGCAAACACAACATGCATAAAGATACATCACAATACTTGAATGGGCAGTTATAACAGTATGCACAGCTAGGTTTAGCTAGGAATTGCCATTACTAGTGGGTAGGGTAATGTTCAGTTTGAATGTGATGGGAGTATAGCTTGAGGTAGACCCCTAGTTTAAACAAGAAATGCAGTCTATAGCAATAGTAGTTTATAAAGTTACTCACACTGTCCATGGGTTTCTACCATCTATGGAATCTTGGGGTGTTTCCGTACATGAACACATTGAGCTCTGCCTGCAGTGCTGACTCTAGAACCCTCCTGTTACTAGTCACTGCTCTCTCTGGATGATGGTTCCCTTCAAGGTATTGAATACTCTGGATTCTGGACAATCTAATTGTTTGAAACCAACCAGACCCTCTCTGGATGCTGGATATCCTCTAGATGCTGGATAACCAGTGGTCACTGGACACTTTCTGGTTGTTGGATACTCACTGAAGACCAGTCCCTACCTGGACGCTGAGTATCCTCTGGCACTAGATACCATATGGATACTGGACATTCTCTGGCTCCAGCACTGGACTCATTCTAGACCTAGGCAATGGACACACGTTGTAATCCTTCAGCTGTCCCCACTCAAGCTATACTGGGGATACAAGTATATGCATTTAATGTTTACCTATCAATTCCTACCCTGTCACAGATATACAGATACATGATTAATCATCCAACTAAAGTCAGCCCCCCCTAAAAATCTAAAACCTTGGTTTTAGTGTGGTTTTGTTATTCTACCTGTGAATTAAACCACACTGACCCAAAGTTTTCTCCCACAGACATATTTCATTTTATGGCATCTATTTATCAATATCTTTTTATCTCCAGTGATAAAGCTATTTTTTTTCATTGTGGTGATATTATATCTGCAGATTTAAACATGCGGGAATGTCTAATCGGCTCATGCATGTGTACAGAAATTGAAAGCCCAATTTTTCAGTTTAGTTTTTCTCTTGTTATACTGAAATAATCTCACTTTTATTTAATTTTTGCAAGTTATTGTTTAACTAGTGGTTTACTATAAAATTATACTAAGGATTAAAATATTTTGATCAGATGAGTGGCATGTACGTGTGTTGTTAATGGTTTAAATAAAACAGGATGGGTTATGTTCAAGTCTCCTAAACATGTTTAATTAATAGAAAATCTGTCCACACACCAGGGCACGTCTCCTAACTGTCCTGGAATTGGGACTAAATCGGTACAGTTGGGAGGTATGCAACTATGCAGCCAATGATGTCAGACTCATCCGTAAATATAAGGACATTGGCCAAAAATCTGTAATCTGAGCAGATTATTACACATGTATAAAGTTGACAGTAGAGTTTCAGGAGAAGCAAAGGCCATTATGCGACAAAAACCGAATGGCCCTGTAAGTAAGCTAAATTCTGCAAATACAACTTTATAGAAGCTAGGAAAGTCCTGCTACATGAATATTACTATATATTTCAGATTTTAATGTCTCAATTAGAGAAATACAAAGGGTAATAAAAATAGGGTTTAGTGTGTCTGTAAAGATTTTGAGAAGAACTACCTACAACAATAGTGCAAATATAGCAGATTATAAAAATACTTGTAAAATTTTAATATCCATGACTGTTTGGTGTAGATCTAATACAATGTTTTGACTTTCAGCTACCTTGCATGAGACTGGCTTGCATCCTGCGCCAACAGAACTGCAGATACTCACTGGTAATGAAGAGTAAGTTCAGTGTTTAATTATTTGTCAATAAAAAAAAAAACTGAAAAACAAACATTTCAAGAACTCTATAGGAAAAAAAAAATCTAATAATGTAATGTAAACAACTCGAGAGGAATGTGGTTATAAAATAAACTGGTTCCTTTGAAACTACAGCACAATGGCTGAAAATACTGTTATTAAAACCAGTGTTTTCAATTATTTTATTAGTTTCCTACCATTACAGTAAGTGAGTTGTGAATTACAACCTTATATAAGAAATTAAGGTTTTAAAACATTTTTAATGTTTCACATTGTTAAAATGTCAACAAACCCTTTACTAAAAAGAAGGAGCTGGAAATGTAAAGAAACAAACTGAGGTTGCGCAGTGTTCTTATCCCTCTTGGAGTTTTTTCAGTGAGTTGCTAAATTTGGATACTGTAGTGTTGAATCTTAGTTTTCTATGTAATCTGTATATTTGGCACTTTTGTTTGACAGGGAGAAAATGTTAGTACTTCTGTAATCAGTATTAGAAGTACTCCTTAAAGAGATTAGCAAGAATGTGGAGTGGAGGTTAAAGACTGCTTAAACAGACCAAACTTTGCATTCAAACATCCCTTAGATAAGGAGATCAACTATTATGTTGCTGCTGGAAGGTCATTTGTAATGTTTAAATGGTATATGATGTTTGAGTACAAACAAGCAGTAAGATTACAAAGTCTATTATCTGTTAGGCCACAGCTAGATAGAGTGTTGAATTTAAACAAACACAATAGAGGCCGATCACCCTGCTTGTTTCCTCCAGTAAATTCTTGCTTTTCCATGCCGTTGTATATTCATTTAATAAAATTGCGATCACAAAACATTAGTTAGGAATATAGTTGGCTGCAAATATTCAAAAATGTACAATGACAAATGTAGAAACTTTGGTTCATATTGAGATGGGATAATATATACAACCTGGCTTCTGGTATGTCACATGTCTTCTCTGTATGTCTCACTCTCAACCTCTGCTCGCTTTCTCTTGTTAATATATAAAAATTCAATAGAGTTTTACCAAATACAGCAAATTGGATTTTTATATCTATATCTATGTCTTCTCCTTGTGAAAATATCTGTAGTGTGACTGTGCAGCTCAGTTGTCCTATGCAGAAAGAATCAATGTTTAGACAAGAAGACTTGGTACAGAGACATCTCCAAAATAACAAAACTTTATTGCTAGAGAAGAAGATCAAACATACACAGATGTAAAGTTCTTGGAGTGACTCGGGAGTTGTGATCAGTTTTTATTCCTTCACTATCCCTCTTAGTCAGTGCATTCAGTGACTGGCTGCTAACTTTTAGTCTGGGGAGGATAGTTCACCTGTGATGTGTGTGCCACTTCCAGAGAATCAATGACCAAGCTATAGAGGAGGGCAGCCTAGCTCTAGACCGTCCACCAAACTACTCCCTCTCCATTTGAAGAGCAAACAAACGCACTGTGGTCACCTGCAAATCAGGCATCACCCCAATAATGCACCCTCTCCACCTGCTAAATATAATTTTAATATACCTTCCCACAAAGCAAAATATATTTCCTTCATGGGGACGTAATGCACAAGTGTGCCCAGCCCACATTTAATTTTTAACAGACTGATCTTCCCACCTCCTCCCACGTTGCACCAATTAAGGGGGCGGAGTCACATCCCCTCCCCACACAAAAAAAAAAAGAAAAAGTATAAAACAGCCATGCCAGGCTGGATCCGGGTAATTAGTAGCAATAAGTATTTTAAAAACATTCTTCTGACACCCCCACTTGCCAAATAATAAGCATGAGAGGCCCATATTGGTTGTGAGTTCTTCAAGTTTGGACTTAATTTATCAGCCATCATTTTGTCAGTCTCAGAGTATACAAACACAATCAGAACCCATGGTCCACTAGGTCATATAGGTGTTGGTGTCTGAAATCCAGTATGCTTGCTCTTGCATTGATCATCTCATTATTTTCAAGACCAATACGCCCTTTCTTTCTTTAGCTACCTGTTAATATGATACATAGTCCTAACATCAAATAAACTAATATTTAACACATACGTCGATTATTTTAAAGAAAGGAGGTGCCAGAGAAGATAGAAATTCAGACTGAGATTCACTCAGATATGGAGAAAGAACAGGAATATCAGAACAGAATCTGGAAAGCATTTCTGATCTCTATCCCCTATTCAGCCAGTATCGGGGGAACAGCCACTCTCACTGGGACAGCACCCAATCTCATTCTCCTCGGACAACTAAAGAGGTGAGTTATGTGTATCTATGTATTCTATTATCATACAAACAAGTAATATACTATGTGCTATGTTTTTTTGCATTACTTATGATGGAATAAACTCAAAAGCAATGGAGAGATAAAATCACATGTTGATGATCATGCCAATATGTTAGCCAGTAAAACAAGCCATTGTACATTGGCTGATAACCCTTGAGCACTTTATAATCCAGGGCTATTAAAAACATGTTAGTCCAACAGTGTTCCATAAAATATCTGTGTCTGTTTGTTTTTCCCTATTCTGCATCCTAGCACTGGCATTACAGTGCAATATGCTGCATGTTTTATAAAGCCCTTCATGTTTCAAAGATGCATTTTTCAAAAAGTAATCATTGAATAACCTTATTAAACCCCAGGGGGTAAATGTATCAATATGTGCATTCTGCAAGTGAACGATATTCGGCGCCTTTGTAGTGCAGATTTAAAATGGCACTGTCTTTACAGACTGTTTTAAATCTGCCCTGCAAATTCGCCGAATATCTGCAACTTTAAGAATGTGCAGACTGATACATTTACCCCCAGGCCCTGATCTTCTTGCCCCATGTACATCACTTGTATTATGCAGTTTGTAATCCACCTCACCTTGCCTCAGAGCTAATGCTGGGAAGCATGCATATGTAAAAGAATAATGCGATTTCATTGTAGAAGAAGTGTCACCCTGCCACGCTAGACCCTTTCCACAAATCTGGGCCTTTAATACACTTGTTTTAACACACTGATGATTAACTAATATGTTTGTTTTCCTATAAAGCTTCTTTCCAGCTTGTGACGTTCTGAATTTTGGTTCCTGGTTTATCTTCGCATTTCCACTAATGGTTTTATTCCTAATTCTTGGGTGGCTCTGGATCTCAGTCTTACACGGAGCAATTAACCTTAGGTACGATTTCTCCTGGATGAGTGTTTATTTGTTTTGCTTTGATATTTTTTATTAGTCATTAAAGTACATCCTGTAAGAATCACAAATATATGTAGGATTGTTCCAGTACTTTGACAGCTTTTAAAATGAATGACAATATTAGTCTTGTTAGCTAGCTGAGTGCAAATGATTGCTCTCTGCAATTATCAGTTTGAGACTTGTGACTTGTCTATGCCGTATTTATCAGTAGAGTCACAGACATGATGGCTAATGTGCCTAATCTAAAATATCTTCACTCTAACAAAACATTTCTATACATATTTGTAAATGTTCTAAATGATTATAAACTATAATTGGTGTAATGGAACTTGTGTTTCTAGATTAAGGGTCCATTACAGTGGTTCTGTCACCTATACATGGTGATAAAGACCATTTCTGGGCTGGAACAATATTCATAAAATTGCAGCCACTTGGTTCCTTAGGACTATGTTAAAGCCTAAATATCTCTAGTTAAAGATAAAATAGATCAGTGCTGTCTAACTTATTGAGAAAGGAGGGAAACATTTTTGGACCAGGATGATGGATGTCAGATACCACAAGGAGTGCAGTATATGAAAAGTTGCATGGTACAGCAAACACGAACAAATAACAGTTATAATGTATGGTGTGTGTAAGTCAGCAGTCTTAAGGACCCCCATGGCTGAGAACTCCGCAGTAACTGCATAATAATCTTCCTTTATATTTGCACAGTATATGGAAAACCTTCCCTATAGCTGTTCTTCTGTTGTATAGAAAACGTTCCCTATATTAAGGCTTGGAACTTATTGGTGTTGTGACATAGGAATAGGGTATTTGCTGTCAGGACAAGAGTTCACAATGTATAGTATCAATGCTGGCAGCATGTATGGGAGAGCACTGCCAGTTTATATGCCAATAAACCAGATTTTAATGTTTTCTCCAAGATGCTGTTTGAACCATTGATTTAAAGTAGGAATTAATTCTTGTGGTCCAAAGGTAACTGTAAACCTATGGCATATGCATTTAAAAAATGATTTAATCTTATTTTTTTGTCATCATCATAATCATCAGCATGTACGGTTTCCAGCAGACTAATGGGACCCGCAATAAATACACTTCTAAAGCTATATGTCATACTTGCCTACTTTTGGCTAGCTCCCTCCGGGGGATCACTGAAGATGGGTGTAGGGGGAGGGCGGAAGGGGGCAGGGCTTCATGAATCACATCATTTTGGCCACGCCCCAGTGACGTAATGCCTGTTTTGACTCTTTTTACACTGGTAAAAAACCCAAAACAGACATTGCATTACTGGGGGCGGGGCCAAAACGTCGCAATTTGTGAAGCCCTGTCCCTTCCGCCCATACACAACTCCATGACGACTCTCATGCTGGAAAAATGCCAACTCTTCCGGGATTCCGGGTGACCTACCCGGAATTTGGGAGTCTCCCGGACATTCCGGCATGTATGCTATATGTGAAACGTAGAGATGCACTGAAATATAACTAGGCTGTATTGCGAGGGAAGGCTGCACTTATGTGTGCATATCTTTACTGTACTTAATGTCTGCTACCCGTCTCTCCAGGTGTAAGAGGTCACAAGAGCAATCTACTCAAAACTGAAAAAACCGCCGCATTTTACTGCATATGCTCAGTGTTACAAAACTACATTTTACAGGCCGCAGTTAGACTTACACAACTCTACATCAGGTCCAAACTCTGCATTCAAAATTATGATTAACTAGTATTTAAAAATGAACTAATGATTCCCAAGGAAATGTCTGTTCAGAGATATTCTTGGCCGTGAAAGAGGTCACACTGCATATTCTGCAGTCCAAGTGATTTCTGAGGTCAGAGCTAAGGGCTCAGGAGAGGAGGAAACTGCAGAGAGACAGAATGGTGGCTGACATGGAAAATACCCTTTAGCTGGGACATCTTGGGAATTATGAGAAATTAAATGAATATAATTATAAACTGCATTTTTTAAATGTAAAACTATTAATACACTGTATGTTACGTTAGTCACCCTTTAATATGAGAATTTTTTTCTTATAAGTTGTAAAAGGAAAGAGAAGTCGGAGATTAGATTGGATGCAGAGGCTAAAGCCAAGGACGTAATAAAAGAAGATTATCATAATTTGGGTCCTGTAAAGTGAGTACAGCAATCAATGTATTGTTTTCAAAAGCAATCATTTAAACAATAATACTTTAAAAGAAAGTTCTTAATAACGTCAATATATAATATAATTTCTCAAAAAAGCCTCTGCAGCATTAGTTCTACACACCATTATGTAATGCTTGCAGGTGGCACTAAGAACCTCCTTCTTTAAAGCAGAACGCACAAATGCAATGATTAAAATATCAAACTGTTCCAAAGTACCTTCAAGAATAAGTGTACTTGCCAACTTTTAAAATCTTCCCTCTGGGAGATCCCACAGTTAGGTCAAGTGGGCAACCGCTTTATTGAGGCCCCCATGGTATGCGGGAGAAAGGCCTTGTCCCTTAGGGCTCCGAATGAACCACCTAAAATTCGGGAGCCTCCTTTTCATTATGGGAGAGATGACAAGTATGAGAATAAAACAGAAAGGAAAGTTGCTCAATCAGTTTATAGGTTCACAGCAGGTGCTTGAAAGGGTGGGATTGTCCTGAAAGGAGCAAATGCAGAGAAAAATCCCCCAGCATCACTACTGTGAACCAGTAAGCTGCTATTTCTACTTGTACATAAAAATGCAAAACCCTTAGTTTCACACATTTGCAAATGCATGAAAAGCCACCCGCCATGTCACGGTGATTCTGCTAATGGGGTAGTCCTAACTCTAATCAATGAGAGTCCCTATTTTTGAGTCATACATATATATTTTTTTAATTTGAGAGCTAACTTAACAAGAGGTACTCCAAGATCCTCCAAATGGCAGTATAGCACCAGCCCTCCCCATCAGGTACTGATATACATGCCGGCTATTGAGTTTGGCACCCACTTCTTAATAACCCTTTAGAATTATGACTTGCCCATGATATGTAGACAGATTATAGCAAACAAATCATATGTACCTGGTAATTTATTATGTCTTTGAAGCCCTGGCATGATCTGCATGTAAATATTAGGAATTGACATCTCCGTTTGTTTTTCTGTCCGTAACTCTAAGACTAATGTGACTTTCTGTTTAGTTTTGCAGAGAAAGCTGTTTTCACCTTTTTCTGCCTTTTTGCCATCCTTCTGTTTACAAGAGACCCAAAGTTTATAACTGGCTGGGCATCGGCATTCAAACCTGGGTAAGACTAGAATAGATACTACAATATACAGTTTAAATAAACAATCACCTGCAGCACAGTATAATTAATGGCACCCATAGTTAACTGCTACTGTCCCCGCATAAATGCTATTACTTGGTATCTGGTTTTTGAGGTCCTAAATGAGTGTGAGAGGGCCTGGAAAACCAGGCCTGATTTTTGTGTGACAGTGCTGAGTTTTGGCACTAAAAGAGACAAAGCTTACCAATTTAGGGATGTGATGTGACATGACGTTTTGCTCGTGACTCCCCCACCCTATCCCTCTCACCTACCTCCCCCTCACATCCACTGTTGCTTTATTGTAAGGTGATATTGTTTAAAGTTTGAATGGTTACTGCAGTACTTGTTGTATAGTGTAGGATGTTATATCTTGTACTTTATACTTTGTATTGTGCTAAAATGTATGCATGATTATGTTTTACGGTGTACTGTGTACACTTGAGTGTAACGTATTGCTTGTGTTTTTTGTACTTTATACAAATAAAGTTACTTTTTCAATCAAAGTTAGTTAATAGCAGATATAATTACCATGTTATAACAGTGTGAATATCACTGAAGTCAGATATGACGCATTGAGAAAATTTAGCAAAGTGAGACCTGACTTCTGTGCAAGACTCTTATAGAAGACACTGTGGAACTGTAAAGAAAATAAAACATTGTGATAGAAAAATAAACATGAACCCAGCAATGTGCCATGAGTATTTCTTATTTTCACTTGCTTTATATCTGTATATCGACATACCCATGGACAACCAGGCCTTTTTCAAAATTGTTCTCCCTATACTAACACTTTCCTCACTTAATAGCAGCTGTTAGACTACACTATTTCAGAGTTGGTAGAAAGGACAGCTTTCAGTGATAGAGTATTTCAGGCTGTTCAGTCTATAAATGGAAATGTGGCATTAAATGAGTCACAGACCGTCAAATCACGTGCCACATTACTACACACCACCTGTCCACAAAACAGTTGCATTATCCACCAGCACTAGAATCTGTCTTTCCTTCATGAAAAGGAAAAATCCAGTGACACACACTGTAGGCTCCATTTTAGTCAGCAGTCAATTAACCTACCAGTGTGTTCTTAGGAGTGTGTGAAGAAGCCAAAGCACCTGGAGGAAACCCACGCACACACAGGGAGAACATACAAACTCCACACATACAGTGCCCTCTTTAGGAATCATACTCATGACCCCAGTGCTGTGAGGAAAAAGTATAGGGGTTGTCCATTTAAGAAGATGTCATGTATTGCTGAACAACTTTAAAAATATTGACAATAAGACATAACTCTCAAGTTCAAATAATAAAGTATTTGCTGCTGACAGAATTAAGTCAGAAGGTAGGCCAATAGCCTGGCAGCGTTTCTCAAAGCAGGGCAGCAGGATCATTGTTCTGAATAGTAATCTTCTTTGGTAGACTCTTAGTAATGCTATAATGTCATTAATTCTCAGTACTTTTTATTCATAGGTTTACCTCTGACGCAGTCACAGGAATTACCATATCCATCATTTTATTTTTCTTCCCCTCTGAAAAACCTTCATTGACATGGTGGTTTGATCTTAAAGGTACAGAAAGTTGAACTTTCTATTCAACATATATTTTTTTAAAATGGTCAAGATAATCATTAAGTTAAATTAACAACTATAATGCCCATAATTTTAATAACTATTATATAGGCGCCAATTGTTGCCTGCAAATATGACATTTAAAAGTTGTTGAAAAAGTAGGCATTATTGAGCTTATTGAATGAAAGTATCTTTTGTACAGATGTCTGGGGAATTAAGTGCTTTATTATTTATTTTCTTCTTTGCAAAAAATAGTAAATAGCCATACTTAGGGAAGATTGAACCATTATTTTGTTTTAGACATGTTCAATATTTCATAGTGTGCATTCCACTTAAAACACTGGTAGGAACAATGTTTTTTTCAGAAACCATCTTCAACAAATATTGGTTATTTAACCACCTATATTTTAGGTTAAGGTTTTGATATGTCATTTTTTAAAAAAATCTATTGCTGACAAATTTAATCTCCCATTCTGCAGCTCCCAACACAGAAAATAAACCACTGTTATCATGGAAGAAAGCTCAGGACACTGTTCCCTGGAGTATCATTTTATTGCTGGGGGGAGGATTCGCCATGGCAAAGGGCTGTGAGGTGAGAAGATACGATATACAACAACTGCATGAAGGGGCATTACAGAGTCTATGTTCTATGTCAAATATGTTAGAAACATTGGCACTTTTCAACACTTTCCTCCATGTGTGCCCCTGCCCAGTCTCTTTGCTTGGCCGTCTGCGTGGAGGAGGGACAGGGTGAAGCTATAGCATGTCTGCATGGTAATGAGATTCATCATTAGCAATCACAGAGTGCGCCATCCCATCATCTAAAACGTGCTCCAAAATCTATGTTCAGTTTTCTGAGCAGAACTGCATTGGATTTAATAACCAAATGTTACATATTGCATCACTCTGCTCCAAGCACATAGAGCTCTATATGTTTTTTTTTCATTGCTCGTCTTTTTACATTTCAAAGTTAGCTAAGAAAAAAGTAAATATTAAAGGCAGGACCATATCTACAGTTAAACCTACCCTAAGCACTGTGTGTCAATACAACCTTAATTATTGTGTACCTCCCATGTGTATGCCCCTCTATCTACTACCTCTCTCTCTTTTATTTTACATGGAAAATTAGAGGCTGGAAAAAGGTGCAATCTCACACAGATTTTTTAATTTTAAGCAGAACATTTTTTTCTTTTAACTCAGTGTTGCCTTTGCAAAGTCAAACTCCGATTTATATGGCTGTCACTAAAAAAAGTGTCTCTCCCATAAGTCAGTCAGTCGGTGGCTACATAATAGCAGAAGTATGGGGTAAGGGGGGCTGGTTGTTATGGTCAGTGTTTCCACTTCCAGATTTAATAATTTCTGAACTTGACCTATTTCTTCTTGGAAAAAAACTGTGGAAAGTGGAAGCATTGGTTATGTTACTCCAATGTATCTCTGCTTTCTAGATCATATGTCATGTGACAGTGGTTTCCAATTTAATCTCATGACACTTAACAAACATTAAATCCTTCACAGAATCAAAACCCCAAGAAAAATGAACAGCTGTACGTGTCTTCTTACAGATAATCAAATTTATGATAACAAAACCACACCTCGTTTTTAGAGGGGATTATAGCTTTAATTCAAAATGGCAAAGAAGGAAAACCTATAACTTATAGAAATCCTGTTTAAAACTCGGTTTACATTGTGCCACAACTTTGTCTGAAATATCTACTGTTCTCAAAGCTTCTTGAAAGTTTTACATGTATATTTGTGTGTGTTATTAATAGCTCACGCATATAAGCCAAGCTAGATTTTTGGCTTAGTGGTCCTTTAATTTTTTTATTTTTTTTAAAGGTAATTTTATTAGAGTTTTTTCAAAACAAACAGTGAATTTGACACATACCAAGAGATAAACATGGTGTATACATATAAAACTCCAAAATGCTTACTCTCAATAAAAAGAAAGGCTTGGAGTCATTATCTATAATCAGGTATGATATACATAAAAACCTCTCGCTGTAGGAGTCCCACAGGGCTCCGTTCTCGGCCCTCTACTCTTTTCGCTCTATACTTCCTCCCTTGGTGCTCTCATCTCCTCCTTTGGCCTTCAGTATCACCTTTATGCTGATGACATTCAACTTTACATCTTTTCACCTGATCTGTCACACAACTCCACTGCTTGGGTGTCACCCTTGACTCCTCTCTTTCTTTTGCCCCCCATATTCATTCTCTTGCCAAAGCCTGTCGCTTCCAACTACGCAACATCGCCCGCATCCGTCCCTTTCTCTCTCAGGAGGCCACCAAAACCATCATACACGCACTCATCATCTCCCGCCTGGATTACTGCAACCTCCTCCTCACCGGCCTCCCCCACTCCCCCCTCTCCCCCCTCCGCTCTATACTCAGTGCGGCCGCAAGACTCATCTACCTCTCACGCCGCTCCTCCTCTGCCTCCCCTCTCTGCCTTGCCCTACACTGGCTCCCCTTCCCCTACAGAATTCATTTCAAACTCCTCACCACCACTTACAAGGCTCTCTCCCACTCTACTGCCCCTTATATCTCTAACCTCCTCTCCATTCACACTCCCGCCCGCTCCCTGCGCTCGGCCAATGACCGCCGCCTCTCCTCCACTCTGATCACCTCTTCCCATTCCAGAATCCAGGACTTTTCCCGTGCAGCCCCCCTTCACTGGAATGACCTCCCTCGCTCCATCCGCCTCTCTCCTACTCTGTGCTCCTTCAAACGTGCACTCAAAACTCACCTCTTTCTCAAAGCCTACCAACCATCCACTTAACCCCCATCTCCTCCACTCATTCTCCCCTCTCTCCCATTACCTCAACTCGCTCCTCTTGTGCCTGGTCTGTTTAACCCTCCCTTAGGATGTAAGCTCGCTTGAGCAGGGCCCTCTTCCCTCCTGTCTCCTTACCCGTTCTTCTGCTCCGTTTCTATTGCATCTGCCTGCCTGGAGTTTCTGAAGTATTGGTACTTTTTGTTTATTGTTCTGTACTGTTATACCCTGTATAGTCTACTGTTTGTACTATGTGCGGTGCTGCGGAAACCTTGTGGCGCCTAACAAATAAATGATAATAATAATAATAATAAAAAGGAAAAATGTTGTTTGTTTAAGTTTTTAAAAGGGAGAGGGGAGACAAACAATAGGGAGGGGAATGTTTTAGGGGAGGGAAGGGGTGAGGGGGAATGTTCTACTCATTGTTTTATGCATCAGATTACATGGAAAAAGAGCGTAAACCCTGGTAATTTTATGAAGGGCAAATTAAGTTAGGCCTTTCCACTTCTCATATGCGTAAAGAACCTTCTTAGACCTAGCGGGGAGGTCCTTTAATTTTATATAGACCAAAGCACCAGATACCATCATGATAAATGTTCTGTACTGCTGGAATGAAGTTGCCTGGTATCAAAATGTCTTCATCTTTCTTCTTCCAGGTGTCTGGTTTATCCACATGGATAGGAGGCCGTCTGCAGCCCCTTGAGGGTATCCCACCAGCAGTTGCTGTGCTCATCATTACTATACTGATTGCCTCCTTCACAGAGTTTGCCAGTAACACAGCCACTATCATTGTTTTCCTTCCTGTTCTCTCTGAGCTGGTAAGAATTAGGATAAATCCCCATATAAATTGGCTATACAATGGAGAGGGAGACATTCTCTTAGTTTATAATAGCCCCAATATGTTCTAAACTGAATAGTGGCATCCAGTATCCTACAGGGCATATCCATCAAACTAGAATTAAGATTTGTCAATCTGCTTTTTCAGGCTATTCGTCTTAAGGTGAATCCACTGTATCTAATGATTCCTGGTACCGTTGGCTGCTCCTATGCATTCATGTTACCAGTGTCTACTCCTCCGAACTCTATAGCATTTTCTACTGGACATCTGATGGTAAAAGACATGGTATGTACCAAATGCACAACTTTCAAACTGATACTATATGGAACCTTTATATGGTGAGCCGTTTTAGATAATGCTTTACCCACAGGGTATTCAGAGCAGGACAGGCCAGTAGTGAGATAGAATTCCCACCTGTGGAAAGACTGATTTGTCCTGGTTGGAGCTCATTAGCATAAAATAGGGTCATACTGTATGGAATAAGTGTGAAACATTGTGCTGTGTGGTGGCAGTGGTTGGGCATGTACCGACTACAGCATTGTATATTAGTCAGTGGCCAACTCACTGGCAAACAGCTAAGAAAACTAAAAGATGAAATTAGGAAATAAAATAAGGAGTTAGTCTGCACTATGTTTAAGATGCACATACTCACATAGAGTTACATCCAAACACAAAGAAGGGATTAACCTCTAAACTAAATTTCCATTATTTGTCCTCTGTTATAATTCCAACTGCCTCAAATAAACTTTGCTTCGTTGACTCTGTGATGTAATGTGATTAAAACAAACTAAATTAAAACCATTCAAAACTTTAGTTATAATAGTCATCAGGCAAGTTACATTGTGTAATATAATGATCACAAATAATGTGATTTGTGGTAAATGAATGAACATTTTCCTGAAACTAGTAAGAATTACACAAGACTTCAACATAGACATTTGAGGAAATGGTTTATTTTCTACAGTTAATATAAGAAATGTTACAACATGTAAAATAGACCCAACAAGTTCTTTTTGGAGCTGCATTTGTCACCTCAATACACCTGCATACGATTTACAGGAGCCTCAGATCACTGCTGCAGAGATATTAATTGTAACTCTGTTATGTAGGGACATTTAATCCGACAACACATCAGTGTAATACTTAATAACTATTTAAAGGATAAGTAAATTACACTTTTTATAGGTAAAATAGAGCCAGAATGTCTCTAACAGTATCTAGCTTACCATTTTCTACAGATTTCTGATGTTCCGGGGGCTGGGCATATGTATTTTTTAAATCTACAATCTCCTCTTATTGGTATATCACAAACCTGACATCATTGTGGTTGATCTGAATAGTCAGAATAGGTTTTTATACTACTCAATTTAAACCATTGATGTTGACCACATGAAGGATGGTTCGCCTGCTTCCCCAAAGATTGGAAATCGTCAAGAAAGGGTACATGATACATACACTCTACTAGAGTGCATATCTAATCAACAGTTAGATGCAGGTTATACTTGCAGAATAGGCAATACTTATCTTTTCATTGCTGGGGAGAGCTGTATGGAGTATCCTCATGTCTTGTAGGTTGATATCTTTAGTGGAATTGCACTGTAACAAAGGTCCATATTGTTGTTGTCGAGGAGTGGGGTTGTTGAGGAGGGTGGTGTTGGTTGCTAAGAGGTATGAAAAAAATTGCTAGAAGGGCTGGAGAGAGCTAGACACACGTTAGTTTCACTAATAGCTTGTGGGAGATGCTGGTATGGAGAGGACAAGCAAGACAATACAGAAAAGGATGAGAAAATATAAATTAGAATTAAAAAAGAGAGAGAGAGTGATGCATCCACTTCTAAGTGAGCCTCAGTGTGTGCAAATATAAAACATTGTGTTATATCTATATGTCCTGGTTTTCTAATTTTTGTTTTTCTTCATAGGCAAAGACTGGTCTGCTGATGAACGTAATGGGTGTCCTCCTCCTTAGTCTGGCCATGAACACTTGGGCCTCTAGTATATTTCAGCTGAGTACCTTTCCTGACTGGGTATCCGTCCATTCAAACAATGTTACTGAATTGGCCACCAACACATACAACATGACCACAGGGGGATAAACAGGGTAAACCCACAGCTCCCTGTAGCGTGGCTACAGAAACTGACTCGGAGGTTAACAAAGACCATCATCTGAAAAATGTTCAGTCTACAAGTTGAAAAGCAAAATGACTGATTTGTAGCTTTCACTGAGACACTTTCAAATACTTTTTTTTAGAATTATAATTAATGGCTTTTTAATTGTTACACAATTGTGCCACTCCACGGCATCAATTCTTTCCGAATTGTAGGAAAATGCTGAATAATATATTAGTAATATATTAGTGCATACATCTGCAGTTAAATATGCCACATGTCTGCTAAAAGTAATGCAGTGCATTACCACGTATGTAACTGTGTTCCTAATCCCATTAATAGTGATCATGAGGCCCCATGACAGTGGGCCCTTTACTAGTGAGCCTTAAAGAGGACCCAAAGACCTTTAAGAGTATAGACAGAAAACCCTGTAGTGTTGTAACAAGGGTATTGGCTTGTGTCTCCTTTGCAATGCTCTCCACACATAACAAGCTTCTCAGTGCTCCGAAGCCCTGTGATGACCACATCCCCACTTGGGATGGGAATATTTTGAAATGGTTCAAAATTCGATTAAATTAAATGATCACGAACATGATCACAGTGTGTTCGCCAGTTGACCCCAATTTCAATTTTGTGTTCCAAATTTTAAGCTTGCATTTGCCGTTTGCAGTTCATGTTCGCAGATCGGGTTAAAATGTTTTCACATATTTTAATTTTTAAAGACTATTTAAATAAGATTTCTACACAACTAAAAAGTATTTCACATTTTCGATATTTGGACTGTATACCCTAAAGTACACGTTTAAGGTTAAAAAAGTTAAAATGTATTAAATTAATCTTGAACACTTGCACATGGTTCAGCCTGCTTGACAGTCTTGATTGTAGCTTTTTCAAATTGATCAAAGATAGAAATTCAGGCACATTCTTGTACCTATTCATGAAAGCGGTTCGGGCAATGACATGCGAATGGTTCCATCGTTTCTACTGTAGAGCACTGTTATTCTCACGTTAAGATATGTGTTTGGGTCTTTAAAACTAGTGAAGGAAGTTAAGCTAAAAATAAAGAAAAAGATTCATATTGATTCAGGAAAGCATTGTAACTACTGGCTCAAGATGCAGTAAGTCCTAAGTGATGCATTTAGAATGTGTTTATGTGTTAATAAACTTTGTAAATAATGAGTTACCTCAATAGAGGTTTCCAGCTATAATAACTCCTATTACTGTTTCTAAACAGCAACACTTGAGTATAGCTCCTTAAATGTGCACTCCGTTTGGAATGTCATGCTTTATCTCATTTATATTTAATGGGCAATTCAAGAATTTCCCCACATTTGGCAAAGGCAATAGCTCCACCTAGAGGGTTATTACAATAAAGGCATCTGACATAGCTACTGACTTATTTAATAAAATAGTGTTATGTAGGACATTTGTCAGGCTCTCATAAAATCTAGCTTCTACCACACCACCAAACCATTACTGCTCCTAGCATGCACAAGGCATAAAGGTGTAAATGACATGACTAAGAGGACATTATGAATATTATAGCTACTATGGTATTGGGTACAATACTGTTTAAGTATATTTTATCAAATATTTTTCTTGAAAGTACAAAAAATGTTAAATATGTATTGAGGTACAGAGCTTGAGGCTCACAGCCTGGGTCTCAAGTGCCAAACCATAACAACGCCTAATAACATAATGTTGTGTGCACAATTACATAAATTACATAGTTGGAGAAGCAAGACAATGGGCTAGATTTACTAAACTGCGGGTTTGAAAAAGTGGAGATGCTGCCTATAGCAACCAATCAGATTCTAGCTTTCATTTTGTAGAATGCACTAAATAAATGAAAGCTAGAATGTGATTGGTTGCTATAAGCAACCTCTCCACTTTTTCAAACCCGTTGGTTAGTAGATATACCCCATTGTGTGGTGCTTTAAGGAGGGGGGGAGCATGCATCACAGGTGAGACCACACTCACATGTGGGTGTGGCCAGCACTTCTGAGCACTAGGCCACAACCAGTCCCGTTAAAAGCACCCCTTCTATGCAGAGCAGCAATGAATGGGACCTATCTTCCAACTATCTCACAGTGGGACTGTCCTGCCTAAATTTGGACATTTGGGAGGTATGCAATTAGCTCTAAACGTTAGCAACAAGTTAGATGTTTTCTTTCATTTTCTCAACCGCAGTAGAAAAATTATAGGATCTAATTGATTGCTATGAGTTACAGTTCATATGAATGCATTGTTCCCTTTTTTTAAAAATAGAATTAGAATAAAGAGGTGTTTGTCAGTGACAGGAATATTTTTACTAGCTTATTCAAATGCCCATTGTACCCCTACATTTACAAATAAGTGTTTTTAATATATTGCTCAATTTTAGCCTGTTACTAAACAGCAGATTGAAAAAGTGGAGATGATGCATATAGCAATCAATCAGATTCTAGTTATTATTTGTTTAGCACATTTTACAAAATGACAGTTACAATCTGATAGGCTGCCATAGGAAACATCTCTACTTTTTCAACCCCACAGTTTAGTAAATGTACCCCACTACTGTGAAAATGTTTCATTCACTACAGAGTTTGATTGCTGTACTCCTTGAATATATTATTGTAGATTTGTAAATAAGTTTCCTAACTTTTTGTATATTGTTTATGTCATTCTTTCTCCAATAGAAAATACTATATTGTGAATAGATGTAATGTTTATGTACTTTGCTATTGACTAATTATGGAACAGAGACATAACATTATGTAGCAACGGAGGGACAAATGCAGGATTTCTAGAGGGGGTTTCCACACCATGCCACCAGAGTGCATGCAAGGGGTGGCTGTCATTTGAGACAGTGCTACCACCCATTTCAAATACTCGGGCAATAGAAGCCAACTGTCCTGATCCTAGTGGGAAAGTCACAATTTTGTGTGCTGTCCCGCTCAGTCAGGACTCTGTCCATCCCGTTCAGTCACACAAACTTGGGACTGCTCCACCAGAATCAGGAAAGCTGGCATGCTGTCTTGCTCTCTCCTACCTGTTCTTGAAGCTTTCACTATCTGTTGATGCTCGTCTCTTAAATTCAGTTGACGTGTATCTGGATCCTGGAATGTTGGGGCTTTATTTGGAAATAAGGGATATGTGTATTAAATATGGAAAGTCTAGCAATGAGTGAACAATTTAGACCTCCCTCAACCCAGCCAACCCCAACGTTAAATCAGTAGCCCCTACGGCTGATAATTTGTCCTCCCTACCTGAAACCAGCCCCAAGATTAAATTAAAAGCATTTATTTAATAAATAGACATATGTTCCCCCTCCCAGCCTGACATTAGATAAATAGCATTCACATTTAATACATAAACATATTTCCCTCCAACATACCCTGACAATAAATTAATGGTACTCACATTTATAAAATAGACCTATTAATCATTTAACCTATTTCCCCCCAAACTGTCCCTATATTAAATAATTAAAAAAGCAGAGCAAAGATCTCTTCTGAGCTGCTCATGAGCAGTAGGCAGAACGGGAGGATACATACACCTAAAGAACATTTCCAGAATACGCACATATATGACATAAGACACCGCAAAAACATTAATTCATGCACTCATCATCTCCCGCATCGACTATTGCAATTTCCTCCTTACTGGTCTTCCCAAAGTCAGTCTTGAACCCCTACAATCTACTTTGCACGCAGCGGCTAGATTGATTTTCCTTACTAACCGTTATTCTTCTGCTGAGCCACTCTGTCAGTCTCTACATTGGCAGCCTGTATATCAACGAATCCAATATAAAATTCTTCTACTAACATACAAGGACATCAACAAAATTGCACCGACATACATTTCCTTACTTGTCTCTAAATATCTCCCTACTCGACACCTCTGTTCAGCACAAGATCTACGTCTCTCCTCCACTCTCATCACATCCTCCCACTCTCGGTTACAGGACTTTTTCCGGACTGCACCCATTTTGTGGAATTCCCTCCCACGCACAATAAGACTTTCCTCTTGTCTTCAAACCTTCAAGAGTTCAGTGAAAACCCACCTCTTCAGACAAGGTTATGATATTCCTCAACCACCATCTTAATTTCCCTAGATTACCCTATTACCATCCTCTACACTGCTAACGCAAGACAACAACCCTCTGACCAACATTGCAACACACACAGCCCACTCAATACTTTTACCTTTGCGTTCTAGCTGGTCCATTGTGCAATATGATGTAGCACATGCCCCTGTGTCTCTACTCCCATTGTCCTATAGATTGTAAGCTTGCGAGCAGGGTTCTCTTACCTCTCTGTCTGTATGTATTACCCAGTATTGTCTTATCAATGTTGTTCCCAATTGTAAAGCGCTACGGAATTTGCTGGCTCTATATAAATAAATGATGATGATGATGATGAGGATACAGCAGCATTGTGGAGCCACTACCCAAATTTTGCCATGGGGCCGGCAATGTGCTGTTCCACACCTGTTCACAAGTCAAGATTTAAAGAAAATAATAACAGTGTATGTAAGTTTTGCCTCTTTTCTAGTAAGTGAGCAATCAAACTTAAATAGAGTAGAGTAGTTTGTTTAGACTAAATATGATATCTCTGTATATTTGTAATTTATATATACAACTTATAGGAGACTGTGAATATATTTAGCGACCATTATAAATCTCAGAATCTTAGATCAGTAGCAAGAAGAACACTACCAAATGCCCAGCAAAGTAATTTTGTGTGCCACAGGTGTTTTTGCAAATATTTTGAAACAGAGAGCATTACATTTGAATTTTGCATTCGTGAAGCATCAAGGTAAAATGAGTAGTTCAGGCTAAATCTTACTTTCCAATGTAGTTCCTTTAAAAATAAAAATGTTTTGGAGTATATCTTCCCCTCCTGCATCATAAACTGCAAAAGATGTATCCCAAAATAATGATGCTAAGATAAGGCAACAAGCACAACTGGCAAAGCACAGCATGTAAGCTATGTTTGCTGTTACATCAATGGCCCTGTCCCTGCCCAACTAACATAGGAGAACAAGCTGGAATGGCAAAGATCAGCATGTCAGTTAGGCTTGTTTTCATGACATGCCCAACCCCATATACATCAGTGCTGGGATTGGTCATAGCTTTAAGTGGGAACATACGATTGTAAAGTTCACTGCAACCTATAGCCATCTCTGGAGCTTACTATAGTAGGGTCAAGCTTTGTCTTGTAACCAATCTCCATTTTCAGTATTAAATTCTGTGAGTGACAGGTGCCATTATTACAGGAAGACAGGTCAGATATTAAGGGTACTATTGAATCAGTCTTGCTTTGTAAACTCTTTGCTCAAGGCAAAGCAATTCTGATGTCTATGGCTTAACACTAATGTTTGACCACTAAAGCCTGTCTGATTGAAACAGTCCTATACCAGAGATATGCACATTTTAAGGATTTTTTTCTAAATATAAATATTAGAGGTAGCATTTGATTATGGGTGAAGATTTTTTTCTGTGCATAACAACCTTCTAGTATGTAAGTCCATTGAGGGACAATGCAGATAGCTGGTTTAAAATGACATTATCTTAAAAGTCAAATATCTCAAGGCTTTTGATGCCATGGAATTGTTTGTGTACATATTTTAGAATGTTTCAAGATACCTTTTCATCTATTTGTTTTCTAGATGTTGTAGTGCTTTAAATACCAGACGTATAGATCTGTTGCTAGAGTCAGTGTATATAATAATGAAATGAGTGGCATTTTAAGCAAATGACAAGTAAATATACGTTAACTAACAATAAATATTTTTATCTTGTCAAAACTCAAATTCCATTTTCAGAACATTGAAAAGCAGGGTCATTGACAATGCACAATGCACTACAGTTAATCATACTGCACTATTGTATTTTATGAAGAAAAACAGTATATCAAATACTGCTCAGGGGAAGTCATATTAATACAGATATTTTATTCTGTAGCATACAATACATTCCTGGTCATTCCATTCTATTTATAAGTATATGTATGTAAAAATGGAAAAATATATGTATATAAATAAAAATAAATAACTAGGCTTTGGCTTAGTAAAAGTTTATTATCAAATCATAATGATTGTTAAAACTTGAAATAAAAGGTACTGGTTAAAAAAATGTGTTTATGTTCACTTTATTAATAGTTGTAAAACCATGCTTAATAATTTCAAAAGAATGCTCTCTGAATTATATAATGGTCATTCAGTTTTTTATTAATTAGTGTTCTAATAAAAATATGTTGTGATATGGTAGTGGGAACGATACAGCACTCACCTGAGCCTGTGTGACGTGTGTGCTACAAAGGGTTAATCAAAAACAACCACCTGGTTTGTTTAATAATTATTATAACTCTTAACTGTCCGACACGCTAACTTTGCGTTGCCAACTATGCCACCGCCAAAGTATTTTGTGAAGATTTGACACTCTTACTCAAGAAGCCTTCAGTTATTCCTTTAAACTAATCTATCACAGTTTACTTTCATCAGAGTTGTCATAAACCAAATGATGTCCTTTGTTTCAACTATGTATCGTTCTAAAACCAAGGTGTCTGACATTCATTTGAACACAGAGACCTGCACTTACTAAGGGAAACTTAATATAGACAATAAATTCACATTACTTTAGATGACAACAATTAACAAAATGACATACAAAGATATAATTTAATATATATAATATATATACGGGCAGCACGGTGGCTTAGTGGTTAGTGCTTCTGCTTCTCAGCACTGGGGTTATGAGTTCAATTCTTGACCATGGCCTTATCTGTGTGGAGTTTGTATGTTCTCGCCGTGCTTGCGTGGGTTTCCTCCCACACTCCAAAAACATACTAGTAGGTTAATTGGCTGCTATCAAAATTGACCCTAGTCTGTATTTCTGTCTGTCTGTCTGTCTGTCTGTGTGTTAAGGAATTTAGACTGTAAGCTCCATTGGGGCAGGGACTGATGTGAATGAGTTCTCTGTACAGCGCTGCGGAATTAGTGGCGCTTAATAAATAAATGGTGATGATGATGATATTCTGGTAAAATAAAAAGGAATAAATAGAAAATGTTATGCTCGGAAATAATAAGTGTTCTGCTTGCAGGGAGAGCAGGAATAATGGGAGACTTCTCAATTCAAAAGGGAACAAATCTGTTAGATTTACAGAACATGTTGCAGGTACCCACAGCCCCCCTTTCCTGTGAAGTCAGACCTAAAAAGTCTGTAAATGCAAATTCGTTTTTTATGACCTCTGACACTGACCTAACTTCATACCAGAATGTCCTACAAATATGATATTACCTCCACAGGTCATAAGTTTCCCTTTGTTTACATACCAGACATGACTCCTGTAAGTATGACACTTGAGAAAATATGACATTTACATGTGTCCTTATTTCCCTTCATTCAAACTTATCACAGCACCTCTGACAGTCAGTTGAGATGTCCTGATATATCACAGAATCATTAGAAAGAAGGACAAGAAGTTTGTGTAGCAGCTGGTGAACTATAACTCCCATATATTTTCAATAATTGATCTCTATTAGTGAGAGACATCTTTGTTATATTAAAATTTAACTTTTAATACATATTGTTAAAAATTGTTTTCAAAATAAAAGCAGTGAAATATAAACGAATGTGTGTATATGTGAATAACTAAATGTTTATCGTTAAAAATTGCAGGAAGAACTACGGTCAGTCTCCTATAATATTTGAGGATTTATTCTGAAGTATGTAGGTATAATAATAGGATAGGCAAAATTTATTAAGGGATATAATTTCCCTTTTATATACCACTTAATTATCTATCCAATGTAATTGACTTTCTGCCTTATTGGATTGTATTAAACGTAATAAAATTCCAGTATTCATGCTTTAATCTTGATCAGTATGCAGTTACTTAACCCATATATAGGCTAATATAGTTAGATAGTTGCTGGATTATTTTCACTATTCATCTCATAGATTTTACACTGAAACTCGAGACTATGAGTCAGCTGCCCCAGCGTTCATGCCACAAGTACCTATATATGAGGAGTCTATTGCTGCTTGCCTCCTATTCGCTTCATGCTAACTGTGGGTTTAATGAAGCTATATACCTAAAATTATAAGCCAACTCCTATACAATTACTGAGGCCAGGGTGCCTCCAGAGAAAATGCTGACGCGCGTTTCGCTTACGTGTGCTTTCTCAAAAGCACACGTAAGCTTTTTAGAAAGCTCCATTAAACCCACAGTTAGCATGGAGCGAATAGGAGGCAGACAGCAATGCACTCCCCATATATACTTGTGGTTAAACGCAGAGCTGCTCCCTAGTCACCCTATTGGTTAATCAGGCTGTGACTATTGCTGTATAATATGATAAAACCATGTTTACCAAGTGTATGGGGCAAAGATAGGAGTCTGAATAAGCAATCATAATTTATATAACACGATGACCTGCCACTCATTCTTTTCATGAGAGGCTACTGTGCAACTGCACCCGCCGCATCTACATTTCACTTGTTCTACTGTTACTGATAACCCAAAACAGGAAAACGGCTCTATAAGTCAATCTACTTCAATACATGTTAGAAAAGTATATATAGAAATACTTTAACAATATGTGCTCATGAATCTATTTAAAAAGTAGATTTATAGACACCAATAATACATCTCAAAACATATAGAAATATGTAAAACATATCTTAAGTCTCCAAGCGAAGTGGCTGCTGCCTAATTTAGAAATCTGGCGTTACCTTCAGATAAAACATTTTCTGACTTCAGCTAATGTTCATAAAGACATTAGCAGAGTATCCACAAACTATGAATTTATGTGTACGTCCTCTGCTTTTCTATTCCACTTGTTTTTCTGGACTTATAAACTACTGGGTTTGGTACGTTATACAAGTGCTTGGAATCCCGACAACTGGTATAACAACCAAATAATTCCTTTTGGACTAATTGCACTAATTAAAGTGGCAGGGGGAATCACTGACCTCCAGGACAAATGGGGTATAATGTTTGACCAACAAATCGTAATCTTGGCGGGCGTGCATCTTATTCAAATCCTCCCGAATCCTAATAATCAAGTCACGGGATTTGCCCTTCTGCACGTCGTTACCTCCCAAATGAACAACTACAATGTCGGGGCTGCCATTTTTCTCTCTCCTTAGTCAAAAGGGGGATGAGTGCTGCCCATACCATACCCCGCTGCCCCAACCAACGTATGTCTATTCGGTGGGAAAAACTGCACCATTTACTCACCAATCTATGCCTTGCTGCCCAGAATACAAAAGAGTGACCTATGACCCATATTTGCGTCCTCTTGACAGTGGAACCTAGAACAAAATACATAAATCTATCAACATATGCCTCATCTGGGAAAAAAAAATTAGCCTCATATTCAGACAACAGGAATCTAAGCTGCTACTACCTCCTATTAGCCCCTGCATACTAGAGGGCACCATCTCCAACAGGAAAACAAGAGCATGGGATAAACGCTCAAATCCAATGGGACTTAACCTTCTACAAGCTGCATGTGGGGGGGGGGGACTCTCCCAAATCCCAAAATTTAACTGTTGCATGCAATCCCACAGCGCTAAGAAACAAGGTTAAAACAGAATCAAAAAACAAAACAAACAGTTAAACAAACAACCAAACGTGTACTCCACAAAGCCGTTGTGGTAATACTCTTATGTAAACATATAGGAGCCAATATTTATAAACTGCAATCTTACAACCTCTATAAACACGCTGGTCATAACAGTGTATACTACAATGTTTGCGCGTATGAGGGCTTCAATCATAAATGCTCCAATCAAACTGTCAGTCAGTAGGGGAGCAATGCTGCTCTCCAGTACAAAATAGTGAAAATGCCAATCTCCGTTGAGAGATTTAAAAAGAACCATGAATGTTGCTCCCGATGATGATCAATATGCGATGTCCACTAGCGTCACCTCCGTCCCAGCACCTGATGAATCTGGGTATGTGGAATGTCCAGATGGTAACTGAAACAATAAGTCTAGCTCCGAATAACCTGAAAAAGTCCTTGTGGTAATGCTACCGGTAGTAAACACTGTGTTATCCGTTTGGCTCCACTACCTCCCTCCGGCCGTCAGGGAAACCGAAAAGGAAGTCGAATGATGTAATTAGTTTCAATAAACTTTATTGTACAGATAAAAGCTTGCAGTACTTACACTGAAGTATGTAGATAAAAGTTACATGTCCATCTCTACGCGTTTCGTTCCTAATCGGAACTATTTTTATTCTGTTTTAACCTTGTTTCTTAGCGCTGTGGGATTGCATGCAACCATCTGCAACAGGAGCCTGACGCCAGCACTCTATACCAAACCAATACAAACTCTTCAGTTTGAAAGGGCTATCGAGTAAACTCGGGAGACTCCCATCCTTTGCAATAGGGCACCTGGGCCGAAGAAGAAGAAAAGAAAAGAAAAGAAAGGCTGTTAACCCAAATGAAGGTAAGAAACCATAAGAATCCTGGAGGCACACCACTAATCAGGCCTTGATTGAAGGAAAAATGGGAAAAATCCCTTCACGCCCCCGTTTAACACAGCGAGCAGCATAGCCCTGGGTCACCAACCAATAGAGAAAACCATGGATAGCAGATAAACTGAAAAAAGGGAGGAGGGAAGGGGGGGGAGGGAGGAAGGAAGAGTTATATAATAGCAGCTCATGCATCAGGCCGTATGTACTTCTTATAATTCTGTGACATTCATCTCCCTAGTGCAGTGGTTCCCAAACTTTTGCTGTTCGCGGCACCCTTAGAGTCTCCATAATTTTTTCAAGGCACCCCTCCAAAATAATTACTGAGCAGTCACGTTTTATAAGTAGTCAAAAAAAACCTAATAAGTATTTAGGTCAGGACAGAAATACTTATTTAGTTGTATGCAAAAATAATACACATAAATCCAAGGGAAAAGAATATTTTTATATATATTTTTTCAATTATATTTCTGTCAAAGAATAATTTACAGCTAACACACACTGTGCCCCCTGCATCCACACACTCTGTGCCCCTCTGAATCCACACACTCTGTGCCCCCTGCATCCACACACTCTGTGCCCCCTGCATCCACACACTCTGTGCCCCTCAGCATACACACACTCTGTGCCCCCCTGCTTCCACACACTCTGTGCCCCTCTGCATCCACACACACTGTGCCCCCTGCATCCACACACTCTGTGCCCCCTGCATCCACACACACTGTGCCCCTCTGCATCTGCGCTCTGTCCTCTCGCTCTGTCCCCTCTGCATCCTTTGTGCCCTCTCTGCATCCTTTGTGCCCCCTCTGCATCTGCGCTCTGCCCCCTCTGCATCCTTTCTGCCCCCTCTGCATCCGTGCTGTGCCCCCTCGCTCTGCCCCCTCTGTATCCCGCCGTGGACAGGAAGAAAAAGAAAAAAGAAAAAGAAAAACTTACCAATCCGGCGGCGCCCGGGACCCAGCAACCTCCTCCATCCTCACGCCCGGCATTCAGTGAGAAGTGAGGATGGAGGAGGTTGCTGGGTCCCGGGCGCCGCCGGATTGGTAATTTTTCTTTTTGTTTTTTTTCCTTCTTCTTCCTGGCCACGGCACCCCTGTGACATCGCCGCGGAACCCCTGGGAGCACAGTTTGGGAGCCTATGCCCTATTGTTTGAATTTCAGTAACAGATGCCCCCCTGACCGCTGCGGCAGCTGCTGCCCCGATCCTAAAAGAATGGGTGCCATAATGTGTCGGATCTAATCCAATGAAACCCAGGGTACATTTCAGTAAAGCATTAAATTGAAATTTAGTCAATCGTGTACTATCTCGGTGTATTAACCACAAACCCAAGAGGCCGAACTACAGCAAATTTAGTGCAAAGTATAACTGGGCATATAATTGGATCCTGTTGCGCTATTAATACTAGCCAATGACTTCTACCTGTCTGATCGTTTTTTGATTTCGCTATCTTATAGCGCATTACCCCAGGTTGGACCACTACGTGTTTAAATAGCAAAGCTGCATCCTTACTTGTCTTAAAGCAAGCTACAAATTTGCTAATCCTAA
Source organism: Mixophyes fleayi (assembly GCF_038048845.1). Lineage (NCBI taxonomy): Eukaryota > Metazoa > Chordata > Amphibia > Anura > Limnodynastidae > Mixophyes > Mixophyes fleayi. The sequence continues at coordinate 154,974,312 of NC_134407.1, read as the reverse complement.
ACGCGCCGTGATATGCTAATGAGAAGGCCACGCTAAATAGTAAATCTTCGTAATCATCCACAGTGATGTCTGGCAATGCCATAATCAGTCTAGCCAATATATGCAGGTCAATAGGTCGGCGTTTATTGTTTACAATTGGCTGAATTCTAGCCCAACCTTTCAGTGCCTTGTAACTAATGAATGATTTAGTGGGGTCCTGTGTACTATTTAACCTTTATATGAAGGAAATATCTGCTAACTGTAACGAGCCGCGGCGGCTTCAGGCACCGCTCGCTTCCTCTGGTGCCCTCGCGTCCCGGCCGTCGTCATGATGACCAGGACGTCACTTCCGCTATGTCCCGGCCGTTGCCAAGGCAACGGTTGGGACGCTCCTTGGCTGTAGCGCCACGTCCCGGCACCTAGGTCAGCCGGGCGCGTGCGCAAAGGTTATTAATTATTGCCCAGCTGGGCTCTTTTCTCTATATTGAACCACACTGGTATATAAGGCAGGAAGGGGCAAGCCCTCCCTGCCGGCTATAGTTTTTGCTTTCTTGCTGACTAGCCTGCTGTGTTCCTGGTTCATGTACCATTGGATTGATTTCTTGTTGCTGACCCTTTGCCTGTTTCCTGACTTCGTTTGATTGCCTGTGCCCATTGACCTTTTTGCCTGGACTCCTACACTGCTGATTTGCCTGTGACCTCTGACCCCGGTTTGTGTACTGGTTATTCTGTCTGCTGCCGGCCTCGACCCTTGCCTGGACCTCACTATGCTATTTCATCTGTCTCTGGGTTCCCCCAGTCAGCGCACAATTCACGACCCTCAGCTGTCTGCGGCCAAGTCTGTCCCCACCACTAGGGGCTCCAGCAAAAACCAGACTTCTGAGTAGACTCCGGGTTTTGTGTTGCTGGCTGTTGGGGTTCCTAACACTAACATGGAACCCATCCTTGCCTTAGAAATCCCTTAATTGTAACGTTCCCACATAAAACCCGCCATAGAGGGGATCTGACCTGATGTGTTGTTGTCAAACGCCGCTTGATAACACAACAAAAGTTGCCATGATAATTGATAGAACTTCCTAGTAGCAGGGGCCACAGACGCTTCAGCAAGACACCTTATCCCTACTGGACCATCTGCCAAACATAAGGGGGAAACTTTAAGCCCTTCAACCGAGCATGTGGAGCCAAACTCCTTAAACGGCGCCAATTAAAATGAGAAAGAGCATCTACCAGTTCGTTGTCTACGCAGGATCGTGGCGGGCGCGAAAACTGATATCAAAAGCCAGGCATCTCAGAATCAGGACCCGCAGCAAATTAATTGCCGGGCATGAGGAGTCACTCTGTCGGTTAATAGCCTGAACCACACCTAGATTCAGGCGCGGGCTTGCAAAGTTCAGCCCGGTGGGCGCACAGGCGGCCGCATCGCGTGTCATGTGATTCGACCGCCTGTGCGTTGATGCGGCCGCATCGCGTGTCTTGTGATGCGGCCACCGGTAATATTCAGGAAATATTGTATCCACGTGTGGGGGGAGCGGCCAGCCCAAACAGCTGTCAGACTGAACGGTCCAGGGGGCCGATGCTGCCCTGCCCCCCGGCCCAGCCCGCCCCTGCCTAGATTGTCGCACCAAAACACCACGCTCCTGCTGCATGAACGGTCGGCCCACAATTCAAGAGCTAAAGACTATAGGGAACAAATCCAATGTTAACAAGTTCCGAACCAAGCCATTAGCCCTCCATGACTGCAGCCAGGGGGCAGCACACCATTCCCCTTGAAAAAAGGCACTGAAACCCTTCTACCCGAATGCATCCATATGCAAGTCCAGTGTTCTGCTAGATATTGGCGGGGCAGACCATATTCGGATACCGTTGAAAGATGTTAAAAAATGCCTCCATATAATCAAATCCTCCCTTATCTCTCCGGACAGACGTATTTGGGAATGTGCGCTGAGGAAACCGGATGACGCTAATTGGAATTTCCTACAATAAACCCGAGCCGTAGGTATAACCCTACAAGAAAATTTAAAAGAGCCCAACAATGATTGAACCTTCTGCAATGTGCAAGATGATGAAGACAGAACCTCTGCTATGAGGGATTGCAGTTTCTCAATTTTGTCTAGAGGCAGACGACAGCAACCTTCTATTGTGTTGATTTCAAAACCCAAAAATGAAAGGCAAGTGACAGGACCCTTTGTTTTATCTGTGGCAACAGGGACACCCATGACATGAAATAAAGCTTGTGCCACATAAAGGATGTTCGCGCAACAGGGGGAATTAGATGGGCCAATGAACAGGAAATCATCCAAATAGTGTGTTATGCCGCGATGACCCGTCCTCGCCCACACACACCAATGGAGGAAGGAGCTGAAAGTTTCAAAATATGCACACAAAACCGAACAGCCCATTGGAAGGCATCTATCAATATAGTAATCACCCTCTATTTTAAACTTCATGGATTTAAATGACTCAGGGTGCAGGGGAAGGAGACGGAATGCTGATTCTATATCTAACTTCGCCATCAATGCCCCATTGCCAAATTCTATTACTAGTGTCAAAGCGTCATCAAAAGATTGATATATCACCAAACTGATCTGAGGATCAATCACGTCATTGACTGACCTACCCGCAGGATGGGATAAATGCTGTATCAATTGGTACTTGCCAGGAGCTTTCTTAGGTACTACTCCTACCGGGGGAAATCACTAAATCGGGTATAGGAGGAGAAGAGAATGGGCCCACCATACGACCCAGGCCTTCCTCCTTTCTAACCTTCTCTGCTAGTATGTCTGGGTGTATGTATGCAGAATGGAGGTTCCTTGCAGCAGTCACCACTACCCCATTGCCAATGGGAAGACAGAAACCAACACGAAAACCCTCCTAAAGTAAAGAGGCCTGGGACGTATCAGGGTAGAAGGCTAGCCATTTTCGGAGGATTGGGAAGTTAATGGGAGAATTTGCCTTAGACAGCACCTCCTGCAGCACCGCGTCCTCTACCGGATCCCACAACATTCTTAGGGCAATTCTTGAGGGAATGACTTCCTCGACAATTCAAGCATGCATGCCTGTACTTGCATGCTTCCCCTCTCCCGCAGGTTGAATTATTGAAGGCAAAACACCTAATTTTGGAAAACTGGGGAGTGCTTTGTCTTCCCAATGCTGGAAACCTAGCCAAATGGGAGGGGCAATAACCTGCAGGCATTTGGGTTCTATTCAGCTTCATCCATATTTCCATGTCCTTAAAGGCCAAGGGCATTTAAAGCTGACTGTGGAATTTTTCCCTAAACTGTTTATCATAAAAATGCCAAGTCCCGGGACGATCACAGACATATATTTTGTTTATCATAAGCAAGTATTTCCAAACATCTATAATGGCGTCTGGTCTTGTTTCCAAGTAACATGCAGCAAATATGCAGTACCCAGTCAGCCAGTTAGAAAAATTTCTATACGATTGTGACAGGATGGACCCCCTATGCCACCCTGTCTGTTGTTGCTGGGAACCGGCTGGACTTACTTTGCCACCGTTCCCTTTCGTTAATTCAAATACGGCCCTCCTGCCGCAGTGGGAGGGGCCTGCTGCCACCACTGAGCTCCTTCTATGGCACTCAGAACCACGTTCCTTCTGGGTCACTGACGCTGCTAGCGTGTCTCCTTGCTGGTGTACCTGGCTGGTAACTCCAGGCCTCTTACTATGGATCCGGGTTGCTGTAAATGGATCCCCCCTGGCCTATCACATGAACCAGGGCTGCTGGGTAGCGCAGAGCGTTGGCACTCGAATAGCTTGGGCCCAAACCGCAGAGACAGCCGGAGAACGGATTCGATTTTAGGGTCTAATCTGTAGATCACAGGAAAACAGCAATATTGAAGATGATTCCAAGCAGGTCTCTGAAGCAAGATGTTTATTTGCTCACTCACACTGGTGGAACAACTATATGCTCACAGAGCTCCTCTTTTATACAGTTCAGAAATAGTCTATTTTTAGAAACAGGATATACTCTATTGAAACCGAAATTTACATGCATGCCGATCAGCAGAGTCGTATTTTCACACTTAACCAACGGGCACCCTGAAGACGTAGGACGAGCATATTCTATCAGGGACCTACGCTTTATTTTACTACCCCAGAGATGCGTATTCAATATTTTGAGTAGCTTGCGATGGCCCGGCCTTGGTGAAGAGCAAACAGACTCATCACTGGTAGTCGATATGTGTATACTAGCAATGTGTGTGCTGCAATTAGTGAAACTTTCATACTCACCGACTACGTCTTGTGACACCTGGCCATTCCATCCTCCACCATACCGATCTGCTGGGGCAGCTGAGGTGTCTATACCCTCCCCCTCTCTTCTCCTTGATGCTGTTGAAGAGCATGCCGCATCCTCAACTGTGTCCGTATGCTGCGATGATGAAGACAGCTGCACCTGTTGTACTGGATAACAAGATATGTTAGCACTCAGAGGAGACACATTACACAGACGCAGAGTGGGTGGTGTTCCCAATAGGGGACTATCTATGGGGGGGCATCCATGAGAAACCAGCAGGGAGAGGGAGGCTATGACTCCTGTTACAGCGCTGCTCCACAGAGGAGTTCTGTGAATCCATACCAGAAAGTGCACACGTACAAGAAAAGGAAGGTCTAGGATAAGAGTGTACATACTGCCCTGATAGTGAGGGATAGGGGACAAGACAATTGCTTTCGTCCTCTAGAACAATCCTATGTCCTCTTGAAGGGTATGGAAGAGACCCGGCCGGGGCAGTGGAGCCTGCTCTACACTGATTTAAAGCCGCATGGCGGGGAAAGGCCAGTTTTCTGCCCAGTCTGAGCCACTATAAGCCCGACTAAGTGCTGACTTTGATGGAGGAACTTGCTGCTGAAACTGCTCCCTGCCGTGACCAGCTAAAATTACAGGGACTGGCTCTAGCAGCCCCGGGGCTTGATTCGATGATGGCCCAGGTCCCGTCTGCCCCGGGGACTCCAAGGAAAACAGCAGCGGTGAGGAGCTCGGAGGGGGGGTATCCCTTGACCGGGGTAATGGGAGAGAGGGAAGAATGCTATTATTCATCACACCGTGTAGGGACAGCAAAAGGGGAGGGGATTTTATGCTGGCCCGTGACCAGGGAATGATTTGGGGACTGTACCATCAAAACTTGTTGCCTGGTGATGGAGGGGGTGACCACTCCGTTATGATCCCCAACATAAAAGTGATGAGAAAAAGGTGGTAATGTATCCAGTATAACTGGCCCCAGCCCTCTATACAGGGAAACCTGTCCCTGAACTTGTGGTATGACCACTGTGCCCCCTTCGCCAACTTGCCAACTGTGCTCAACACCCCCTGCTGTATTATTCACTGAATCTGCAGCGCCTACAGCTGATGAGGGAGCGCGCCTTGTGCGCGTCACAGCCACGGGAGCAGGTTGAAGGGGATCCCCTCCCCCGGGCTCGACATGCCCCCCTTGCCTGTCTAGAAGCTCTGGACACGAGCGGTATTGCCGACCCCTCCGGAGCCCGAGTCCTCCTCACATGACTTGGGCCGAGACCGTGAAACTTCCTCGTGGTCTCGGACTCCGGCCGCCGCGAAATCTGGCATTCTGCCCAGACCCGCCGGATGGACCCAGCATTGAGACCTACCTACAGTCGGATCTGGATTACCTTCGGGTTTTGGTTTTGGTTTTGCCAAAACTGCCCTTGCGTGTTTTGGTTTTGATTTTGTTTTGCTATTTTTTAAAAAAAAATTACATTTTTAGGGCTAAAATCACATCATTTAGTTATTATTTTGTACCTACATTATTATTAACCTCACTAACACTAATTTCCATTAATTTTCATTCAATTTTGACCACCTCACAGGTCACAATATTATTTTCATACACTTTCAAACAAAGATTGCAGCAGTTCTTGCCAGTGATAAGAAAAAGGTAATTGTCATGCCTGGGAATAAGACCAAAAATCCACCTCTTATGTGTGGAATTATTTTTACACAAATCCTGACAAGTTGTCTAGCCATTTGTAGCGTTTGTAAAGCCACACTCAGTAGAGGTAGGGACCTTAACCATCTAGGATCCTCATCCATGTTACGGCATTTGAAGCGAGTTCACGGAAAGCTGTTGGGAAAATCAGAAACTTATGTTAAAAAAATAACAACAAGCAGTCCAGCATCATCTACCTCCCTTCTCTCATCTAGATCCCAACACCTGCAATCTACACCCCCAACACCTTCATCATCAATATCCCCATAAGTGATGAGAGTTAGTCCTGCATCCAAGTTCCTAATTCTAGATGACTCCTCCACTAACCATGATTCCTCTGAAGAATTATTGAGCGTTAGTCCCGCTGCTGCTGCTGCTGGGGGTGAATCTTCAATCCAGATAAAGACTACTAGTAGTTTACATCAATTGACTGTTAAACAATCCTTTGCTAGAGGAAGAAAGTAAGAAAGCTGTCACCCAGTGGCAAAGCGGATCACAGACGCCATGGGGACTATGCTAGTATTAGATCTGTGTCCAATGTCCACTATTAATGCTGCTTGTTTTATACAATTACTTGAGGTCTTCTGTCCCTATTACCAAATTCCATCATGACACCATTTTACTAGAGAAGCTATTCCTCACCTCTTCCAGAAGGTTCATAAAAATGTAATTATTGGGCTACAAAATGCATTTCTATCCACTGTACACTTAACCACAGATATGGGGACAAGGGGAACTGGGCAAACTAAAGATTACATGACTGTGACAGCCCACTGGGTTGGTGATTCACCTTTACCAGCAGGAACAGCAGCAGCATGTACCCAAGTACGTCACATTTTTCAGAAGTAGGCTTCTCTGTGTATCAGCGGCTTCAGTAAGAGGCATTCAGCTGACAATCTGTTACAAAAAATAAGGGATGTCATTGCAAAACGGCTAATCCTGCTTGGACTCTCCAGAGGATATGTAATTTCTGATAACGACACCAATATTGTTAGAGCATTACAGTGGGGGGGGGGGGGGGATTTCATTTCATTATCTGTTTTGCTCACACAGTCAACTTCGTGTTACAGAACTTTTAAAAAATGACAATGACATGCAGGAGATGCTGTTTGTGTCCTAAAAAGTTTAGGGTCATTTTCGGGATTCTGCAACAACATGTAGAAGAATGCAGCAGATGCATGAAGACTAGCATTTGAGGGGAAAGTACTTTAGTCCAGTGAAGTAGTCACCTGTGAAGAGAGTGCAGGCATGGTTAGCTTAAGTCAAGTGATTGCCTTAATTATACTTTTTGAGAAGCAGCTAGAGAAATTTTACAGATGAAATAAAACTAATCAAATCTGCTAACTATATTGTAATTGTAGATCTAGGACTTAATTCGCTTTGCCAGGATACAAGAGCTATCAACATCTTGTAATGACGTCTACTCCTTCAGTTTCTCTGGCAACTGCTTCTTGGAAAAAAACTTAGCTTTCCCAAGACACCCAGTGGTGATGCAGATGAGTCAGCACAACATTTTGATATTTGCTCTGCTGTAAAAGAATTGCCCAAAAATCATGAAAGCTCTATCATAAAATGAACTACAAATTCCATGAGGAAGGCCATTATCGGCAATTACATCAAAGTACACAGAATTCTATGATGGTGGATTCCAGCAGGGATGAATTAGTATTGTTTGAGGAAGATGTACACAATGATGAGGGTGAATATGATGATAGTGTAGATTGCATCAGGTGCTGAAATCTAGCTAACAGAAGGGAGCTACCTGATGCTGGTATGCCTGGTAATATTTTGGGTAGAATGGCATCTTGGCAATTTTATGTTTTTCTACAGTAAACTTTCACCTTTTTTAGAGAGGTGTTTCTTCTTTAAAAAGGTACAAGCTTTTTATTTACATTTTCGTTTCCCTGACTTAAAACCACTATGCACTTGAACATAGGCTTTAGCACATGAGGTAGAGGGATTAGTATCATCGTGACTGAGACTGGTGAGTGACAACAACAGTGTCACCCCTCCTGTTTCTGTATGAGCTATAGCACAGTACAATGTCACTGGAGACTTTTTAGAACACTGACAGCCCAATTATAACAATTTCTGTTTCAGCACTGAACCCTGCCACCTCTCCTGTTTCTGAGTGAGCTATGGTACAATTAATTGTAACTGCAGATTTAGACCAAGCCAGGCAGGCCTATAATTTCTATTTCAGCAATGACAATTAGCAATGGAGCAATGGAGCACTCGTTTTTGGGTGTTATCTATATAACGCAGTAGAATTTGCCTGCAAATTCTACAGACAAGCCTGCTTGTCTTCCTCTTCATCAATGACTCTTAGCAATGGAACACTCGTCTTTGCGTGTATATTAGATCCTACAATTATTACTGCAAATTCAGGAAAAAGCCTGCAAGGACTTGTAAATTACTATTTCAGCAATGACCAAATGACCAAAGCAACTCTTCAATTTGGGTGTATATTTGACCCTACACTTATTAGTGCAAATTCAGAAAAAAAGAGTGCAATGACTGGTATATTAGGATTTCAGCAATGAGAAATTCATCAATGGAGCTTTCTTTAACACTGCTACCACCCTCCTCTTTCTCTTCTATCACTTTGCCTGCCAAGCTGCTCTATACTCTGTCCTACCCCTTCTCTGTCCCTCTCTCAAATGGTGCTAGATCACGGTGGAGGGTGGTATTTATAGATTCCAAAAGTCACGAGATTTGAGATCCGACGACGTCACAATGACGTTTTGCCTCGTTTTGGAATCCGAATAGGTGCGAGAGTACCGAGCTGAATCGGATCGGTACTCGGAACCCCAAAGTTCGGGTGGGTTTGGTTTTCAGGAAACCAAGCCCGCCCATCACTACTTCTAATGGACACATTGAAAATGATGCTACATTTGATCATTGTCGCCGTCATTTTCTAAGTGTCGCTCTTATACTGTTTGCTATTGTATTGTTTCTGTATGGTCTGTTGTCATTTGGAGAGCCGAAAAAAGGCCATTCTGGTTACATAATTGATACAATTCCAAGATCATGGGGCATCCTGGAGGACCTGTTAAAGATTTATGACTTTTTGGGACATGGGAGACATTGACATTCCTGAGATGTGTATTCATGAGATTTTTATGATTCTCGAGTACCAGGATCCAGTCAACCCTCCACCCCATTAGTTCCTGATAAGCATTCTGATCGTCTAGTAGTTTTTCTGTCACTGCTACATATTTAATAGTAACCTCCATCTTTTTGTCAGGCTATTTAATTATAGTTGCTGTGTTTTTATTATCTGCTTAAGTGCTTCTCTTTAAGTTAAGTTGGCTTGTATTGTGTACCCTTTTTCAAAATATGTACATATAAAACATTTTAAATCTATAAACATATTAAAATTGAATGGACCTTTTTGTAAAAAGGTCAGAGCGTACTCAGAGGGAATTTATAAATATTAAAAACACCTAGGGCTAGATTTACTAAGCTGCGGGTTTAAAAAAGTGGGGCTGTTGCCTATAGCAACCAATCAGATTGTAGCTGTCATTTTGTAGAAAGTACTAAATAAATGAAAGCTAGAATCTGATTGGTTGCTATAGGCAACATCCCCACTTATTCAAACCTGCAGCTTAGTAAATCTAGCCCCTAATCTTAAGACTTGTGAAGCTCAAAATATTGTGTATAGCATCAAGATACACTTTTAGCATCCAGATCTAATGTAAGCCCTATATATTTGTAGTTATAAAATCACCTTATTTGCTTTCTTCAATAAACGTCTCAACGATTGCACGAATAAACAGCCAAACATTAATTTTTTACCTTTGAAAATCATCAACAGCTGCTCTCTTTCTCCAGGACGTCTAGACTCCGTAGCTCTATATTGAAATTGATGATGTTGCTTAAGAAGGGGCACCAACTAAATAAAAGACGACATTAAAACCAGGATTTTAATATGCTATTTAACCTATGGACATATGATAGCAAACTGTTAAGTGGCATTTGCTGAAGATAAAATGGATTTTCTTGATCTGAAATCAAATACATGATCCAACACCTACTGTCCACAGGATGGCAGAAGTGCTTCAGTGTATCATAATTTGTAGTGGAAATAGAATCATTGTACCTTCCTTGTACCTTGACAAAATACAAAATAGAGAAGGAAAAAGAAAGTTTCTGTGTTTCCAATGTATTGTATAAGTTGTGTTTTATCGTATTAAAACATACAATTTCTAAGTATTAATACATTTCATAGATCTATTGCTGCATAGCATTTAAAAGCCAACAAGCTAAAAATGACGGAATAGTATTTAGAATATAAAGTGTTGCTGTGTTACACTGCTATATCTTAATTATATTATAATTAACTTTCAATAAAGTATTATCCAAAGCGTTTATGTCAGAAAACTTACTCCTACTTTATTAATTTAGAGTAAGTGAGTTTATTTAAATAATATTTCTTTTTATTCATGAGGTAGGAGAATTGCAGTAGATATTATTGTATCAGTCATCTAATCATTGTTTATTTTGTTTCTTTTTCATCTAGAACAATAATAGTATTAGGATAGACTCCTTATTGTATGAATCATTCATAAATTGATCTGGATGATGATTCATTTTTCATTCAGGAACGGCTCTGATTCTAATTATCCTTCTCTCTTACTGGTCTCTCCCTTTTCAGCCAAACCTAACAGCCTCTGTCACTCAATCAGTTTCCTCTGATCTATGAAATTGATGAATTATTAAGCGTAATAGCAGTGATATTCGCTGGTACACTGCAGACATGCGTTTTTCAGTTTCAGGCCTTACATCCTGTAAAAAGATAACTCTTTGGGATTTTGCAGTAAGTAATAGATGTCACACATGGGTTAGTCACTTTGCTCAGTTCTTTCTTTGAATACCTGTGGTTAGAAGTGGCGCTAGATGGTAAAATGGCTGCCTTCCATAGAGGTGCTGTGATTGGCCATCATACCAAGGTGACAAGACAAGCAATCTGTGCATGGATGGCATGTCAGTCAATGTGTGTAGGAGACAACAGCAAACAAGGGGAATATGTATTTGGGTACGAATACACTGTCTGATGTTGATGGCAATACTTGGTGGCAGTTTTGCATATTCGAGCTATGTGGTTCTAAACTGAACATGTGGCAAACTCCTATCTGCTTGGTCAGCCTGTTGTGAGTGAATCATACACTACATGGCCAAAAGTATGTGGACACCCCTTCTAATAAATGTGTGTGACCACTACAGCAATATGCATCAGGTGCCTAAAAGAATGCTTAAAGCCATGTAATCTCCATAGTCAAACATTAGCAGTAGAATGGGTCCTACTGAAGAGCTCAGTGACTTTCAACGTGGCATAGGATGCTGCCATTTCAACAAGTCATTTTGTCAAAGTTCTGAACTGCTAGAGCTACCTCGATTAATTAAGAGCTGCTGTTGTGAAGAAGAAACTTCTAGGAGCAACAACAGCTCAGCCACAAAGTGGTAGGCATACACAACAGGATCACCCAGTGCTGAAGTGTATAGTGCATAAAAATTGTTTGTCTTCGCTTGCAACACTCAATATTGTGTTCCAAACTGCCTCGCAAATTAAAATTAGCACAAGAACTGTTCATCGTGAGCTTCATGAATTGGGTATTCATTGCTGAGAACCAGCAGAGAAGACACAGATCACCATGCACAATGCCAAGTGTCAACTGGAGTGGTGTAAAGCACACAACTATTGGACTCTAGAGCAGTGAAAGCACGTTCTCTGGAGTGAAGATTGACCCTCACCATCTGTGAGTCTATCAGACAAATCTGGGTTTAATAGATGCCATGAGAAGGCTTCCTACCCAGATAAGTAATGCCAACTGCAAAGGAGGAATAATGGTCTGAAGCTGTTCTCACTGTTTACCCTGGGCCCCTTAGTTCCAGTGAAGGGAAATCTTAATGCTAGAGGATGCAATTACATTCTAATGATTTGTGTGCTTCCATCTTTATTTCAACAGTTTGAAAAACACTCTTTTCTGTTTTAGCATGTCACTGCCGCTATGCACAAAGTGAGGACCATAAAAAATGGTTTCTTGATTTTGTTGTGGACAACTTTATGGGCCTGCACCTTAACCTTAACCCCATCAAACACATTTGGGATGAAATGGAATGCCAACAGAGAGCCAACCCTTATTGCCCTACATCAGGGCCCGGCCTCATTAATGCTCTTGCGACTAAATGGATGTGAATTCCAGCAGCCATGTTTCAAAATCTAATGGAAAGCCTTCCCAGAAGAGTTGTAGCAGCAAAGGAGGGATAAACTCCATATTAATTCCAATGGTTTTGGAATGAGAGGTTCAACAAGCACATGATGCGATGTTTGGGTGTCCTCATACTTTTGGTCATATAGCACTTTCAAGATAAAACTAATTGACTCTAAAAAAATCCAGGGACACACAACTTAAGCCACCACTACTTGAAACAGCACCATAAACTATGTAATTTTTAACACAAAAATAATATTGGTAAAATAATGTGTTACATTAGTGCAGTGAATAAAGTCAAAATATGAAGTTAGTCTGACATTACAGAAAAATCTTATGCGTAGTTCACTGTGCACAGCTGGCATGCATGGTTGGTGAAAAGAGATGTTCTTAATCTAGTATTAATGTGAATTGGTAGCATTCACTGTATGGTATTAAAGGATATATTTTTAAAGCAGCTTTATTCCTAAACTACCTATATGAAGATTAATTCTTTAAGGAATTTGTGCAGAAGTCATCCTCACCATCAGCATGAAATAGTTCTGCGCATGTCCAGAAACGGACCTAACACCAAATACGGTATTGCATGAAATTCATGTCCGAACGCAAATGTCACTTACTAATTCCTATGACTTGAGAGGTGGAATGGGGGGGGGGGGGGGGGGGGGCAGACTAAAATAGGCCATATACAATAAGAGCATTCCGATGCAGATATGGCTCATTCGTTGGTTCTTGTTGTTTTCAGCTGTATTATTTGCACCTACTACAGGGCTAGTGTAAATGCTGAATGATAGTGTTGACTGTCATGGCATAGTCTTTGATTTATAAAGTACACGTATGTTTGCCACTATCTAGCATAGAACATCTGTATAAAAGAAATATAGACCATAAAAACCACTGCATGTATTGTATACATTGAAAGCACACTGCAAGTACTGTGTAGGCCGAGTGTACTTACACCCAGATTCAAATGGAAACCTTGAGATATGCTTGGATTTGAATATGAGCTCAATATACACAAGTTCTATGCTCTATTCTCGGACTTGTAGCAGGCCCCTAGCTTCAGCATGTTTGATGTTTTCTATAATATGGAAACTTACTACATACATACAGATGTTCTGTTGATTTAACTTTTTAATCTAGCGTCTGTTTATGTGTATGCAGTTTACTTAATTAATGATCTAACTGTATATAAGTTTTGCTTTCATAGTTTACCTTCTTGTTTATTTGTATGTAGCCTTTTGTAAGGTATTGCTTCTATACACTGTTTGCAATGTTTGATATATTTGAACTTATCTGATACACATGCTGGTGTAGTTTTATGCTAAAAAGGAACACTTTTAGTAGTAGTAGTGGTACACTATTGGATGCCCATTGATGCTCCTTGCCTCTGTCTCAACACTCTGATCTCTATTCCTGTGTCTTCTGCTCCTGTTTTTATTACCTGGTCACTACGTGACCAAGCTCCCATTCTACATTCTTGTTTGACCCCTTTCTTTGCTCCCCTGCCCCCTCTCATATACCCCTCATCATCCTCCTGCCAGTCCTTCCATTCCATCCCTTCCATCTTCCCTCTTTCCACGGTCTCTCATCATGCCTTCTCACTCCAGTCCTATACCCATCCTCACCACCGGCTCACTTCCTCGCCCTATACACATCTCACCACCATGGTCCAGCAACCCTGCTAATCTCATTCATATCTCCCCACTTCTCTCCCTCCCTTTCTCCTGAGTCCTCTGGAACTCCAGATCCATCCGCAACAAACAGCTTTCTATCCACAACCTCTTAATCTCAAACTCCCTTAACCTTCTTGCCATCACCGAAACTTGACTCTCATCTTCTGATACTGCTTTCCCCACTGCTCTCTCCCATGGGGTCCTCTTATTCACTCACTCCACCAGACTGGATGACTGTCCAGGAGTTGAGCATCCTCCTATCCATCAACAGTACATTTCGAGTCATACCCACTGGGCCCTCCCTCTCTTTCTCCTCCTTTGAAGTCTACTCTATCTGTCTCTTCTCCCTCATCCACCTCTATGTCTTAGTCATTCAAAATCGAGGCCATTAGACTCGCTATCTCCTCCTTGCATCATTCTCCTGCCACCCCATCACTCCAGAATCCTCTCCCTCCAGCAACTAACTCCAATGCTCCTTCCACCCTACTTTGGGTGAAGAAGTCCACTCCCTCATACTTTCCTCTCTCTCGTCTACTTGCAACCTGAATCTCATCCCCTCTCAACTTCTCCTCTCCCTCTCCCCCACCGGGGTGCACGCAGGATTTTTAAGGGGGGATCTCCCACCCCAAAAAAAACATATAGCAGCTCCATTTCAGCGGCACTGCACTGAACAGCAGCCGCGGCGCTGTCAAAAAAGCGTCCGCGGCGGTGCTGTATTGTATTACAATATAGCACCGCCGCGGACGCTTCTTTGACAGCGCCGCGGACGCTGTACAGTACAGTGCCGCTATGTAGGGACACTGTTCTCCGCGGAGGGGAGGGGTTTCTGGTTCTCCCCTGCCCACTGCCTGCTTCTACCTCTCACACCTCTTCAACCTGTTACTCTCCACTGGCATTGTCCTCTCATCCTTTAAACATGCCCTTATCTCTCCCATTCTTAAAACACTCAATCTTGACCCCACCTCACTCTCTAACTACTGTCCCATTTCACTTTTACCCTCCACTCTGGCCAAAGTTACCAACGGTCTTCTCTCTAAAAATTTAGGGGTCACTTCTCCCTGCTCCTCGTCTTGGACCTCTCTGCGGCCTTCAACATCACAGCACATTCAACAACACAGAACATTCTTTCTTTTGGTCTCTCTGCCTCCATCTTGCATGGTTCACTTCATACCTTGCCAACTATTCCTTCTCTGTGTCCAATTCTGGCTCCTCCTCCCCTTCCTCCCTTCCTGTAAAAGACCTACAGGGCTCTGTTCTTGGCCCTCTGCTCTTTTCTCTGTACACCACCTCCCTGGGTGAACTCATCTCTTCCTTTGGTCTCCAATATCACCTATACACTGATGACATTCAACTCTACCTACTGATCTTTCCCCTCCCCTTCTCTCTCGTGTATTAAATGCCTCTCTGCTCCTCTCACGTTTTCTCAGAATTAATATAGCCAAAACTGAACTCATTGTCTTCCCTATTTCTAGATCTTCATCCCATCTTGACCTCACTATCACTGTTAACAATACCACCATCTCATCTTTTCCGCAACTGCGGTGCCTGGACATCACCCTGGACTCCTCTCTCTCCTTTGTGTCCCACATTCAATCTCTTGCCCAATCCTGTTGCTTCAAACTATGTAACATTGCGCGCATTCGGCCCTTCCTATTCCAGGATGCCACCAAAACCCTTATCCATGCACTTATCATTTCCCATCTTGACTACTGTAACCTTCTCCTTACTGGCATCCCCCCTCAAACCTTGCCCCCTTCATTCTATACTTAATGCAGCTGCTAGACTTATCACTTTGCTCTTCTTCTGCCTCCCCTCTCTGTCAGGCCTTACACTGTCTCCCCTTCCCTTACAGTATCCTTTTCAAACTCCTCATCCACACCTACAAGGCCTTCTCTCACTCCACTGCCTCATACATCTCCAAATTGCTCTCCATACACAATCCCTCCCATCCTCTGCAATTGGCCAATGACCATTGCCTCTCCTCCACTCTGATCACCACATCCCACTCCCATATACAAGATTTCTCCCATGCTGCCCCCTCTCATGGAATGACCTCCCTCGTTCTATCCAAACCTCCCCATGTCTGTGCACCTTCAAAAGGGCACTGAAAATTCACCTGTTCTTAAAAAGCAATTAACCATCTGCCTAACCATCTCTCTATGTTTGACTACCTCACCCTCCCTCATTCCCATCTTTCTTATGTGCTTCTCCTGCCCTCAGTCTCCTTCACTGAGTTCCCTTGTGCCTGTCTTTTTGTCCTCCCTTTAGGGTGTAAGCTCTTGCAAGCAGGGCCCTTTTCCCTCCTGTTTCTATACCTATTACTTCTGCTATAGCTACACTGGTACTTCACATACTAAATAAAACATTTTTAAAAAACAGTCCAAATGTATCTAGCTCATGATGAGTTTAGGTCATACAGAAGGCTAAACAGGGCAGTGTTTTAGGAGAAAAATGTCAGTTTATTTAATTGAAATGCGTAGTACTAAAGAGTAGGAGTTTGGACATTTTATGTTTATATATGGTGATGGTACATATCAAATCGCTTTGTAAATTACCTCTTCTGTGTCCCACTAAGGGAGGTGTTACTTAAGCTAGGTACACACTACAGAATTTTCCACCAACTTTTTATGCCGATCGATTTTACATGCAATCGATGTTCCGATCGCTCGGTCGATGGACTGCATACACACTAGCCTTGTTTAGGAGGATAAAGGGAAAAGCGAACGTCCCTTTAGCGACTTTTTACAGCCATGTTGTCGTGAGCAATGACTGTAATTTCGTACTCACTGTTGTGGATCGGTCGGAAGTTTATACACACTACACAATGGAAACGAGATTGGTACGAAAATATTAAACGGTACGACCAACCAAATGAGGCAACAATCGTCCATTTGGGCAGACTTTCGACCATCGTGTCACTACACACACTGACCCGACTTTTGAACGAGCGGTAGTATGTCGGCTGATTGAGCCGATTAATGGACGAAAACCGTGTAGTGTATACCCAGCTTTACTGAATGGGGAGTCTTTCTTTGTAGACTAGCTGCTATCTGGCTTTATAAACTGCAAGGCAATTTGATCACTGAATTGTAACACAATTGTATAATTTCCTGAAGAGGAATATATCAGGTGCTGGGGGATTGGGGATTCTAAAATTGTGGGATATCGCAACATTGAACATTTATACAGAAAGAATGGTAAAATAAGACAGATTTATGAATGGGGCATTGTTCCCCTCTATATGTAAATGGATGACATTATATCAAATGTTAACAATAGTCACTCTAAGACAAGGTCTCCTTAAAATAGATAAAATGATCACATGTCCAGTCTGGGGGTGTGAGTATTAGCAGTGTCTGTGTATTCTTACTTCCCAATGTAAAGTGTTTGTATATATAGCTGGTATCACTGCAGTGGCACATTTATAGTGCCTTCCACTGTGTGACATCTCACACATCATCTGACAGTGACAAGTTCACATATGTTGTAGAATGGATATGCAAATTCCAATTCATTTTAGAATATCTTCACAAAAGAGGTATGTTTCTTGTAGATGGTTAATTGGATTTATGTAATATTGTTTTGCCTATATGGTAGCATCTGTGGGGTGCAAAATGTTACTTCTTTTTATGGGAGAATATGGTGGCCCTTACTCAGTGCATATAGGTGCATATTCATGCACCTGTATGAAAAAACAAGATTTTGTTTAGTAGAATGTGATTATTTAATAGAGATTTAATGTTTGGAGAATATGCACATATGGTGGAGGTGGGGAAGGGGCCGCTCCCTGTTTAGTGTATGTTTGGGGAATTGAGGGAATATTTTCTCACTAAAAAAGGACTTGTGTTTCCATGTCCTTGGAGATAAAGCAAACCACTTCTTGGCCTATAATTGGAACGCATTTTGCAACATTAAGGTGTACGGGAAAATGTATATTTAGCTGCATTTAAATCAATGTAAAAAATATTCAAACACACAAAAATGACACATCAGATCTGCTGCCCCTTCACTCACATGATGATTGGATGCTAAAAGGAGCAGTATTTTAGGACAAACATAACATTTTTTAAATGAATGAAAGGGTGTCCTAAAGTGACAGTAGCGGGATTTTAAAGTGACATTTTTCCTCTTTCTACCTTGCGCATTTCGAACCAGATCTGTAATTCTGCTAAAGAGTGTTTTTAAGGGAGCATTTGCAGAATTTGGAATGAAGGAAAGTTGTCGGTTTACAGTCTGTTATACACAAGATGTACAATTAAGTACATTTTAGCACAAATAAAAGTGTATTGCATGCCCACATATTTGCAGTTCTTAAATGACATTTAACTGTACCCTCTAAAAGGCTGATCAGTAGCAGTTTTTAGTTTCTGTTCTTATTCTATATTTACACTTTGCTCCACGTTATAGTACCACGCCCCAGATATTGGATAAGATTTGTCAGGATCTGTTCTTGATTATGAGCCTAATTTAGAGTTAGGAAAAAATCTAACTAATAGTTGCAATTTTGCACCTTGGCAAAATCATGTTGCTCTGCAGAGGGGGCAAATTTTATATTTGCAAGTTTAGATTAGGGAGGGTGTTGTGTCCTAACTTAACTTTAAATCACATGCAAAAGCAGGCAACTCTAAATTAGTCCCTATGAACAGACAATTTCCCAGTACCACTTTTCTTGTGCAGAATGCTGGATGGTATTCTAGCAAAGGCTACTGCTTATCCGTTGAAAGCTTCCACATGCAAAGCATGGGGAAGCCTATTTAACAAGGATTGAGGAAGTACCTGTACTGCTGTAATCCTCCTTTCACTATTGATGGCGATAGCAGAAGGTATAGAAAGAAAAAATGCTTAATTTATTTAAATGCAACATTTTTTTCTAATCAGAATACCTGCGTAATTTAAAAAAAAATAATATATATTTTTTTGAACAATGTTTTTCTATATTTTTGTTAGTAAGTGGAACTGGTAGACCAACACTGGTGTGTGAAATGATAAGATCATCATCAACATTTATGAGTCTGTTTATCAAAATAGAGTGTGGCAGTAGGGGCACCCAGTTAAATATATACTTTAACTGGTTGGCAATATCACTATTAAAAGTCAAACCAATACATGAACACTGGCATATGTTATATCAAGATCTATTCTTCCCTCACACTCCCCCCCTCCCTACCTACCTTGTCCCCTTTCCCATGTTCAACTGGGGATATCTCCACCCCCTCCTTCCCACTTCCACCCCACCCCACCTCACCCCACCCCTTCTCACTTCCACCCCACCCCACTCCACCCCTTCTGACTAGCCCAGTTACCATCTTCGCCATCACTCTGGTATCTGAATGTATGTGCAAACTCTCCAATCAATAGGTCTCCATAATTCTGTGCTCCCCTGGTTTTCCTCTTATCTCACCAACTACTTCTCAGTCTCCCCACCTGAATCTACCTCCCCAAATATCTATTATTGGCCATCTGCTCATCTACATCTATGCCTCGTCTCTTAGTGACCTCATGAGCTCTTTTGTCCTCGAGTACCACCTGCATGCAGAAGACACCAAAATTTATCTATTCTTCCCAAACATCCTTTATGTCTCCTGCTGTGTCTCGGTCATCTCTCACCAGAGCTTGCTAAAGTTCAATATTTCTAAGACTGAAATCATCATCTTCCCCCCATCACCTCCCCCACTCTGTTTATAGAACTTTCTTCTCTTATGTCCCTCAAGTCTAGAGCTCATTCTCGACTCCTCCCTCTCTTTCACTCCTCACATCCAGTCCCTCACCAAATCCTGCTGCTTCCACCTTTGGAAAATATCCATCATTTGGCCCTTTCTCTCCATAGAAGCTACCAAAACTATTATCACTCACTTGTAATCTCTCTTATGATTTCTGTGACTTAAAAAATACCTGGCCTACCCAAATCCCACTTTTCTTTTCTAGAGTTGATCTTAAATTCTTCTGCCCAACTAATTTTTCTCTCTCACCACTCTGACCCTGGTGTCACGCTCTGCCAGTTATTACACTGGCACTCCTATGTTCTACAGAATTACATTTAAACTCCTAACCTCATCTACAAAGTCCTCTCACAATCATCACCTCCTTACATCTCCAACGTCATCTCTACCTACAATCCTTCCCTTACCCTCCACTCTGCCAATGACCGTCACCTCTCTACCATGTAAGAGGTCCACAGTGGGAGACATTGGTGTGTCCGAGCGCCCAAAATGCAGCAGGGGAAAAGATCCCCTGTCCTCGTGTGGGCACTCGTTTTGCTGTAAGGGAAAAGGGGGAAGTGTGGTGAGTGTACCACGGGAATAGCCTTCGATGCGCCTATACTCACGGACGCGAGTCTACGTTGCCGACTTCCTTTATCCCTTCTGCTCCCAAAGTCATCGCTCGCTGGATTCTCCCGTAAACCTTGTCTAACGGCAAACACCTGTAAAACAAGGGAGACAAAGCCACACAGAACACTCCCTTCCCCAACACACCAGACACTCACTCAATCCCGAAGGACCGCTATGGAACGCACCATACCCTTTACCTCTGCAACTGGGATCCTCCTACTCACCTGCCTTCGGTCATCCGGCTCCACTGGCACTCTGTCGCTATGCAGGCCTCCACCCGTGGCCCGAGCCCGGGCTGTTACGCCGACTCTGTCCTGGGGCTCAGGACTTTAGGTGCCCTTTGGATGGATGGAGGGGTTCTGTAAACCATTCCAGTACATTACTACTTAACTACCAAGGGACCAAGCGTCCCGTACACTACTCCGGGTCCTAGCATCCTACTAACCCTGGGCTGAACGCCCACTACCTACTATAAGGGCCTACTGCCCCGCTAACCCTCAGGGACCTTCTTTCCCTCCACTGCAAGGACCCAATGTCCTTGTTACACTACAGGGCAGCCGCCCTGCTACGTTGGCGGGAGCCTATCGCTCCCTTTACCCAGAGGCCTGTGCCTCTCTACACTGAAGGGCCTGGTGCCCTGCTGCACCTCAAGGGCCTGGCACCCTACTCAGCTCAAAGGGCCTGGTGCCCTACTACACTCTAAGGCCTGGTGCCCTGCTCAACTCCAGGGCCTTGTGCCCTCCTAATTCACTAGGGCCTTGTGCCCTCCTAACTCTCTAGGGCCTTGTACCCTCCTAAAACTCCAGGGCCTTGTGCCCTCTTAACACTAGGGCCTTGTGCCCTCCTAACACTAGGGCCTTGTGCCCTCCCAACACTAGGGACTTGTGCCCTCCTAACACTAAGGCATTTTGCCCTCCTAACTAAGGGGCCTTATGCCCAATGGAGCTTACCGTGGTCAATCCTAACTGTGTCACAGGCCTAGTGCCTGCTGTGCCTGCACGGGTGTTGTGCCCGGATAAATGAAGATTTATACTTACCTGCTCCGCGCAGGAAACTCCGTTTGCCTCACCGACTTCAGGTCTTCCAGACCCTCCAGCGGCCGATGCCTCTTTTCCTGTTCGGTGCTACTGCAGACTTCGTGGGGGGGTGCTCTTAGCCCTTGCAAGGGCTCCCCACCAATGCTCGCCACAACGGCTTCTTTTTCGGTGTCTTCGCATGGCAGGGTAGCTCACAGCCCTTACAAGGGATCCCTGCCACTTCCGACGGCGTCTGCGGCGCTGGATGTCCCTCAACGTCCTCTTCGTTCTCCTCCGCCAGTGAACTGAGAAGATGGAGGCGCCCAGGCGTTTTGCTGCGGGCGCGCCAACATCATTGGTCTTTGCCGCAAGCTCTGATTGGCTTGCGACGGCGCCAAAAGTTTAAATAGCCAAAGGCAAGCCAGGATTGACTTGCCTGTCCGGTCACTAATTGGCCAGCAGCAGGGATGTGTGCCCTGATTGGCTCACTTGCCCGCTGCCCCCAGGACCTGTAAGAAGAGAGAAGAAATACTCACCGCTGGAACGCTGGATTGGTGAGTAGCTTTCCTCTTCTTCTTTCTTCGCCCTATTCACGGGTACTTCTCCAAATACCACACTGATCCACCTCTTACATCTCCCACCTACAGAACATCGCTTCAGCTACTCTTCACCGCCTGGGCTTCCCTCTCACCTTATCCATTTAGCCTCTACTCTCCAAGGCTTCAAGCGTGCCCTTAAAACTAATTTCTTTATTCAACCTTCAAGTAACTCCTTTGCTTCTGCTACTTACTCCACTCGATGCCACTCTGTTTGTGCTCTCCTCTTCCCTTTATAGCGTAAGCTCTTCACGAGCAGAACCCTCTTTCCTCCTGTTCTTCTACTACTATTGCATCACTCTCTGTTTCTCTAGCCCTGCTTTCTTCAGCCCAGACCTACTTTATAGTGCACACTACCAACACCTTTACTCACTGTCCTGTAAATAACCTGATCTGCATTATCAAGTTATCTGTGTGTAATCTGTTAATTAGTAGATGTCTGGTCTTTGTATAATTATGTTTAGTTTAATAATGTATTTTGTAATATATCATGGATCTTTGCTGTCTATGTATTGTGTGCTTCTGTAAATTTCATGTAGGGCATTGCAGAACTTTTGTGGCATCTTATAAATAATAATAAAAAAATAATAATAAAAATAATGCTAACTGCAAAAATGTGTTTTTCTTCTGAAATAATTCCAGGAGAGGGAATATTTTACTTCCTTCTCTGAAATTTTCTTTCTTTTATTGTCATGTGTATTAGTTTTAATATTTTGCAGTAGTTCAAAACATTAAATTATTTCATTATTTTAATTAAATTAATCCACTAATTTAATTAAATTAATCCATTATAACAGTCTGGGTCAGAATACACAGGAATCAGCCACAATATAAACAGGAACGCTGGATTAAAGGCTGGAAACTAATACTCTGGCAAAGGCCTGTGCACAGAGCAGGTTTAATTAGCTAAGCTGATGAATAGGGCACGTCTCAGTTCAGAACATACGACCGCACGTTCAGAGATCTTAAAGGGCCATGCCCCTTCTGTTGTATACAGTATTATTGTGGCGCCTGGAGCGGAGGAAAGAGTAGAAGGAGTGTGCCGGACAGCTGGTTTGAAAAGTAACAGCCAGACTCCGATGTGTGACAGTGCACTACTGTAAGATGCACCCAGCATCCAAATCACGCACAGAGTCCTGACTAAGAGGGAAAGTAAGCCAATATCAGGACTGTCAGACCAAAATCAGGACACTTGATAGACTGTCTTGCTCTCTCCTACCTCTTCTTCTAGCTTTCAGTACTTGTGGCTGCTTGTGTCTGAAGCTAAGTTGTTGCTTGCCTGGATCCTGGAATGTTGGGGCTCTCCTTGGAAAAAGAATATGTACATGAAACATGGGAAACCCAGCAATGAGTGAACACACTATCCCCACCTCCCAACCAGCCCAGATGTTAAATCAATAGCATTCAACATCCACATTTAGGCCTCCCAGACTGCAAGCAGCCTCAACATTAAATAACATTCACATGTAATACATAAATCTATTGCACCCCAAAGTACCACAGCATTAAATTAATAGCATTTATAGTTAATAAATAGTCCTATTCCCCCTAATCTGCCCCCAAAATAAATTAATACTATTCACATTTAAAAAAATACATCTATTTCCTCTCACACAATCCTGGCAATAAATTATTGGTATTTACATTTGGTATTCCTCCTCTTCAAACTCAGCCCCACATTTAATTAATAGCCCCTCAACCAGCCCTGCATTAAATTAATAGTCCCATCACCTCACCTTAAATTACTAGACATCGCCGTTGCCCTACTATTAAATTAATTAACCCCCAACTTCAAATTAATAGACTCCACCATCATCCCAGTAATAATAGAATAGTTCCCACACACTATTAAATGATTAACCACCACCCCATTCCTCACAACCCAATTAAATTAAATCAACCCCCCTATTTGCGCACATGGGGGGGATAATGACAATGCACTGCGCGCTTGTCAGGTGGTGTGTGACATGATGTCAAGAGAGAGGGACAGGTACAAGCAAAGGGAAACAGTATATCAGTCAATCAGTCCATTCCTACGCCTGAGGGGGTTTACTGGGCAACTGGAAACCCCCTTTAATTTCTTTTGTGAGTATCACTTACAGTCTGCTATACAATATTTTTGGTCTGTTTAGTAGCCCACTGGTCAACACCAGTAGAGCAGTAATTAGAAACTCCATGTAGTGACTGCCAAGGGTCTTGGAGAGGGAGAATAGATGACAGAACCGACGACCTCACTTAATAATTCTCCTAAGCAATCCCATGTAATTGCTTAATTTTACCACTGGTGTTTTTAGGAAGGTTAATTGACACCTATTACATTGGGAATCACTAATCAAAAAGTAACAGTAAGGGTGACATATATTACTACAGACCTCCTGGCTTGACTTAAATACTAATTCTGCCCAAAATGAAAATGTTATTTTGTAAGTTAGATGGAGCTCAATAAGTTAAAACAAAAAAAGCAGTTCTTATTGGATATGTGCTGTTGTATGGATTTGTTTCTCTCTTTATTACACCATATTCGGTATTACATTGTCGGAAGCTCTAGCTGGTCACCTTTTGTAGTAAATCCCTGGGTTTGTATTCATTTCTTGTCATCTTTTCTCTAAAAGAAAAACCACATGCAGGTAATGTAAAAACACGTGAGAAAATACGGTCAGAAATGTAAACTCCTGTTTTCTTTCCTCGCTGTATATTTCTGGACATCGATACTTTAACATACCTATGATGTAATTTCATTCATCTGAGAAACGCTATGCAATGCTATTATTACTGCTGGTCAGCTTTGATACACAGACTGCTATATTACCTATACTATTAATTGGGGATAATCTGCTTATATACGTAAAGTGAATCTCACTATGGGGCCTTTATGAAGCCCTAAACATGCAGAAACTGCTTTTTACAGATGGGGCAGAATTATGTACACATATGGTAATTCCAATTAGCACTTCATTTCACACACCACTCACTACAGAGGAAAATATGCAATAAACATATATTTGCTATAATCAGCAAGTCATGTGAGATATATGGTGTTACAATCAAGTCTACTCCATCTATACATTTAACAAATCTTTCCAGTTTCCTGTTATAGGACAGTTCACATGTAATAAATTCATGTTCTTAATGAACAATAATTTATTGTCTTTAAAAGCCGTCTTCCTGTTGCCCTTTAACCATAGGATGTTTTTTTTTATTCCCTAATGCTGCATAATTTACTAACCCATGTACAGTACAAAACATAGGGAGGCAAAATATGTTCTAGGCCATTATCAAGAGACTGTCTAATGCATTTCCTGCACTAAAGCTTTATTCAGTGATACAAAGAAAGACAAAGAATGCAAAAACACATTAAGATATTACAGAAAAGCCTTTTGAAACCCTCTGCAATAACATGAAAGTGATATATTTCTTCCATTTCCTAGAGTGAATGCAGGAGGTCTGATAACCAGTATTCAAGTCTAATATGTGGTTAATAATCTCTTTAGGCCAACAACAAAACTATTTGTTGTATTGATTTTAACTGTAAAATGGATGGATTTTGTGTTTTTTTCATAGACATGAATGTATTTAATATCATCATTAAAAATTCCATGCTGTTTGTTCATCTGTTTATATTTATAGCCCCATCCACATTGATATGTGCCATAATTATGCAGGTGATATAGAAATTTAGAATTTGTGGTATGGAAAATGTATAGGATGGAGGTTGGAAGTTTTACAACTAAAGCAGTAGGAGCAGTGGCGGTATCTCATACCTCCGTATACACCCCCACTTCAACCACTTGTTAAACTTATGATGAGAGTATGAGTGAAGAATAGTATGGGCATTGTAAAATTGATTATTTTTTTGTAAATAGTCTTTATTTAACAGTTTAAAGAAGTTCAGCCCCTTCTATGCTCTAGGGGCCTGATTCATTAAGGATCTTAAATGAAGAGGTATCTTATTTCAGTCTCCTGGACAAAACCATGTTACAATGCAGGGGGTGCAAACTAGTTTTCTGTTTTGCACATAAGTTAAATACTGACTGTTTTTCCATGTAGCACACAAATATCAACTTTAAAGTTCAGTGTACAAATAAGCTATCAAGTATTTGTGTGCTACATGAAAAAAATCAATCAGTATTTAACTTGTGTGGAAAACAGAAAATTAGCTTGCACCCCTTGCATTGTAACATGGTTTTGTCCAGGAGACTGAAATAAGATACCTCTTCCTTTAGGATCCTTAATGAATCAGGCCCTAGAACTTTAGTGTTTTATATGTTGGTGTCTATAACTGTTCAATTTCATTTGTCACCCAAGAGGCAGTATGGGGATGACTTTATTGCCACTTTTTTCATATCAAAATAAAGGGAGCACTAAACAGGACATTCAGAAAAGGTGTTATGGATCACAATCTCAGTTGTATATCTACAAATCTCTCATTTGTCATTAATTTAATGACAAATGCCTTTAATTAGAGGCATTTTTATATGGCTGCCAAAATATTTACATTTTTTAGAACTAATTTTCTTTGTTGGAAGGTGACACATAATCATGAAGTGTATCATAATCCATACAGTTAGATTAATGCATACTTGCCAACATGTTTTATTGGCCCCCAGAGTATCGTGAATCGTATAATTTTGGTCCCCTTGCAACACAATGCCCCAATCACGTCATTTCACCACAGGGACAGGCCAAAATGACGCAATTCATGATGAATTGCGTAAGGGAGGCCCCCATCTCCCCAACATCACTAGTAAGTGGGCAGGATGTGGGAGAATTACCTACTCTACCAGGAGTCCAGGAAACATACTTGAAATTCATGAGTTTCATGGAAATTCTGGGAGAGTTGGCAAGTATGGATAGATGTGGATATTGGGCAGCAATGTGGCACATGAGGATCAATGTGAATAAATGTAAAATTATGCATGCCATTTACACCATAATGAATGGTTGAATTGTAACATTGGTTATACCTCTTACTTTATTGTACAATACCTATAATCTAAGTATAGAATTCCAGCAGCTAGAAGGATATTATAATAAATTACCAGCATGTGGAGTTCCCATAATTCGGAGCTTAATAGTACAAAATGGAGCATAGGCACTAACCCTCAGCAACATTGATATCAATATCTATGTATATAGGTGGTAATTCTCACACACTCCTATAATCAATTAAAGGTACAAGTCTCTGTACTTAAGGTACCATTGCGGTGATGCACAATATGTTGCATGAAATTAGGCCTCCTTCAGGCTGCTGACCGAGATGGGCCCATTCTTTGCCTCTTTTTTAGGCCTATCTTGGACAATCTTGCAGACAGTGGTATAGCCAGCTGTTGCATGCTCTCAAGTGCTCTCAACTCGACCACAATGTTGATCGTTGGACTGCATTATAGACAATTATTCTATAGTTCCTCTCTAGATGCTGTGATTCCTCTTGCAGTGAATTCAATATTCACCTGAGGGTCCCAGGATGTTGAATCCCTCCGATATAGGTTACAGCTGCAGCTATTCAGTATAGACAGCTGTGTCTTTGCCTTGCCTTCCTTGTGTAGCTCATTTCCAAGCCTTTCTTATGCTGTAGCTTTTCTGGCTGAAAGAAAAAGATGGCCACTCTGTGTAGACTTTTTTTTTATCTCATCTCCTCCATCAGTGGTCGGTCTAAAGATATTTGTAGTTTCTTCTGCTAATAATCACTAAATAATGCCTTAGGTCCTCAGGGGCTGCCTAGTAATATGCTTGACTAGCAATTATTCCCTTCCCACTCCCTCACAGCATCCATAATTCACAAGGGACAGTGGAAGTTGCATGTATAAATATATTAAATTAAATATACTATTGTCCATAAAATAATTTAAAAAATAATAATTTGGCAGCCTGTTGAGTAGTAGGTCTATGTGAAAAGCACACAGTCATCTCTTGCAGTTGTAAGAAAGGAGATTTAATCTCCACTTGTGATAAGGAGTCTTTACTGTAAGAAAACTGTGGAGAGCACTTTCACAAGAACTGGTACTGGACTGATATTGGCCACTGCACACATTTAAAAAAAGGATTTCATGTCTTCTTAACCAAAAAGAATTTACAGGGCTATTGGCATTAAGAAACACATATGAGAGTGTGTTGATCTGTGGACCTGTCTGATTGCCAGAATGGAGTCTGGAAGGATTTTTTCTGCTCAGAAGACAATTTGGATTATGATTTATTGAGGTTTTAGGGCTAGATTTACTAAGCTGCGGGTTTGAAAAAGTGGGGATGTTGCCTATAGCAACCAATCAGATTCTAGCTATCATTTTGTAGAAGGTACTAAATAAATGAAAGCTAGAATCTGATTGGTTGCTATAGGCAACATCCTCACTTTTTCAAACCCGCAGTTTAGTAAATCTAGCCCTTAGTCTTACTCTGGATTAACTGGTTTGAACTATTTTATTTGAGGATAAACTCAATAGAAATATGTCTTTTAAAACATTTTTTTGAACTAGGTATACTTTGTGAATGCATTAATTATTTGCTAGACATATGTATTTTCTTAATTTTTTACAGAACATCATATTGGAGCTACTTTCAAAGGATTGTGCGCCCAAAGTCCCAAGACTTACTGCTGGAGCTCTTGTCTGCATATTCGGTTCCAGTCCCCAGAGATTCAAAACAAACCCTGTTGCTGATTCTTTTGTGCTTCATTGTTTCATCTTTAGCTGGAGTTTTTCTTTACATATGGCTATTTAATTCCTTACAGTATAATTCTTTACCAGCAACTGTGTTGTCCACAACTTCTGCTTTTCTTATATGTGGTGTTCTTGTCCTTGTGCACCCAATTCGTTGCATTTTGACCATAATCATCCCTACACTAGGCACCAAACAAGGTCGCCGGCTACTGTTGTCTACCTGCTTCATGATGATGGCTCTTAACATAATTCCTAATATTCTGAAGAACCTCAGAACAATTTTTCATATTATTAGATGTATTTCCCAACACTCTTCAGAAATGGTTTTAAACTCCACTTACGCATTCAGATATCTTACAAAAGAAGTGAGTAACTTGGTCAATGATACTGTGAATATCGGATTACATTATTCTAAAGAGGTGAACTTTTTTGCTAATATAGATAATTCTAAAGTTTCTAATCAAATATTAGAAATTGGCAACAAGATGAAGAAGGACTTTGAAACAGTGGAATCACTTTTTAAGGACATCATGCTAGTAACCAATAGGGTTCTGGCTGGGTGTTTTGTCTTGTATATGCTATTTAATGCAACATGGTACTTGAGAAACTATCTAACTGATATTAGATTTGACAACAAGTACATTACAAAACAACTGGAACAGTTGGCTCAGAAAAAAAATATTGTAAACTTGGCTGATAACTCCTCTATAAAGTTAATAAAGTCAACAGGATTTAAGCTGTCAAGAAAAGAGATTGGTGCCAGTCTATTTCGCCTTATGACAATCTTGCTGTTTGCACTGCTTACTGTGCTAATAGTAATCACGGACCACATCGTCTTTCAGTTTTCTGTAGTAGTCGGCAAATGGGTGGAGAGTTTGCCATCTCTGCAAGTGACTTTTTACTTGACATATAATGCACATGTAAGTATCTGATGTACTACAGGATGACGAAAGAATGCTTGTGCCAGAACTTATGGGATAATTCGGTGGATGCTTTTGGGTAGCCTAATGTCTGGTTCATTGTTGCTAATCATGCACTTTGTATTTCCCTCTTTGTATCCATGTAATGGAAATATTTAGGGATACATTTATAATAATATTTTTAGAATAGGATTACACCTATTTTCTAAGAAGGTGTTACTAAATTGGCTTGCAGCATTTAGGCTGCCATTCAGTAGATTACCACTCTTTTTTGTCTTTGTCTCATGGTTTAATTATTTCTTCCTGGGGCCCTCCTGGCAATCATTTTAATATGTGCTTGTCCTCTTACATTATAACAGCTTGTGGCATAGCGTAGAAGCAAGGCATCAATGACTTAGTTGAAAGCGAGAAACATGTATTAGAGGTGTATTCATGTCCTAAAGACCCCAAAATAAGAGACCATTTTTTATCATAGCGTGCACAGGGGAATAATATAAAACAATGTTTAGAAAAAGATTTTTCCCTGCACTATGCAAGAACAATTTTGAGATTAGACTACCATTAGAGTCTATAAAGAGTCAGATAAGCATTTGTATAGGCAAGTATAATACCTGATGTGAGTCATGGAGATAAAAATTCAGTAATATTGATCCTGTGTTTTGAATTCATTGGTCTATATATAATGATGTTAATTTAGTTTGGGGTTGAGTCAGACGTTTGTAATTTTATTTGCTTAAGATACACATTTCTGTACTACGCAAAAGTCTCCTTGTGCCTGGAGAGATGGAATGGGGGTGGTCAAATGGAAGCTGAGTACTTTAAAGGTGTGTAGGAGATGTATCTCATGTGGGTAAAGGGAAGGCTGGTGGGGAATATGTTGTGTCAAGTTTTGGCAATCCCACTTGCAATGTCTTTTTTTGGGGAGGGGGATTTAATGAAAATAAAAATTATTTATTTCCATGTGGAGGCTCTGGGACGGTCACCGGCCTCCTTGATTAATCTAGGGCCAGATTAAGGTGTGGGAGGAGGGGGGCACATACACTGCCCCCCCAACCAGGTGGCAGGGAGCCAGGGGATAGTTAGCGGCTGTTCCCTCCTCTGGAACCAGTCACCTTCCTTCTAGTGGGGGTGGATCCCTATGTGTGGCTACCTACTTCTATCGGCGTTATAGACAGAAGTCACATGGGACGCGCATTACGTGACAGGTGCCATCCCATGCATGCTGAGTGGTAAGAGAAGTTGTCTACATCTCTCACACAGAGGATGTAGCAAGGTAAGTGTAAGGGAAGTGGGATCTTAATATAGTGTGTGAGTGTGTGTGGGGAATTCTTAATATATGTGCGGGGAATGGAAGGGAGGGGGGTTCTTAATATAGTGTGTGAGTGTAGGGGTGTCGCAATATACTGTGTGAGGGGGGATTCTTAATGGAAGGTGTAAGTGTGTGAGTGTGAGGGGTGGGTTCTAAATATAATGTGTGAGGGATTGAAAGGGGAGTCTTAATATAATGGGTGATGGGTGAGTGGGGGGGTCTTAATATAATGTGGGTGTGAGGTAGGCTATTAAATTAATGGTGATGTTTAGGTGGGGGTTCTACTTTATTTGTGGGGTGATGATAGGACAGTTTAATTTATTGGTAGGGCATATTAATTTAAGATGAGGCGATTGGACCATTAAATATAATGCTGCAGTGGTTTGGGGGCTATTAATTAAATGTGGGGCTGTTTGGGGAGAATGAGGTCTATTTATTAAACATGAATTATTTAATCGCAATTATGGATGCGGGAAAAAGGTATGTTTATGAAACGTAAATGCTATTAATTTATTTCTTAAGGGGTGTCTCTACCATAATTGCGGTGGGAGGTAGGTTGTTAATTTAAAGGTGGACTGAGGGTCTGAGCTAATTATTTAATGGTGGATGCTATTCATTTATGTTTGGGTTGAAGGTGGGGCTATTTAATTTAATTGTGGGGCCTATTAATTTAAGGTGAGATGACCGGACCTTTAATTTGGTTTGGGGCTATTAATTGAATGTGGGGCTATTGGGGAAAAGGGCTATTTATTAGATGTGAATTTTAAAAATTTAACGCTGGAATGGTTGTGGAAAATGATTATATTTATTAAACCTAAATGCTATTAATTTATTCCTGGGCTGTTTGTATTGTGGAAAATAGGTTTATTCATTAAATAGGAACACTATTAATTTAATGTTGGGGCTGGTTATAAAATGTGGATGCTATTGATTTAACACTGGGCCTGGTTGGAGTTTTCTGAATTTCAAGTATCCATTTTTCCCAAATAGGACCCCCAAAATTCCAAGATCCAGACAAGCAGCAACTAAGCTAAAGGCACCAGCAGCCACAGGTAGGGAAAGCGACAAGAACAGGACACACATATACAGCTACATACACTGAGCACACATATTCAGGTACAGACACTGGTTATACATACGCTGGGCACACATACTCAGGTGCAGACACTGGGCACGCATACACTGGTACAGACATCAGGCACACATACACTGGGTGCGCAAATACTGGTACAGACACCGGGCACAGACATACAGGTACATATGTGATACCTGGAAATAGCAGGGCACTAGGACCCTGTGAAACAGGATGGTGTCACAGCGCAATATAGGAGAGACACTATGATCCAGGGAAAACCCCATGGTGTAAAGTTCCAGGATTTTGGAGACAGAAACTGTTGAGAGGAGAAGCCTCAGAGAGTGAATGAGTGCTGAGGAGACATTGTGAAAGGAGACACATTTTTCTATATGCTGTTGTGAGGAAAAGAGAGGCCAGTGTTGCTGCTTAGAGTCAGACTGCTGTAGAGAGCTGAGGTGTGTTGCCAGCGAGAGCACTGCAGGTGCAAACATTTCATTAGCGTGGCCATAGAGAGGCTGTCGCTGAAGACAAGAGTTGGCACTAGTGAGTCAGATTGGAGCTGAAAACTATATACACAAAAGGAAACAGGTCTGTGTGATCAAACTGACAGTATATTTTCACTTACTTCACAGTATATCCTGCATTTGAAGAGCTGTGAGCTAGATTTACAAATACATTTGCTTAACATGTAGGGTACATTACTCAATCTCCCGGTACACACATGCAGCATGGTCCCAATTAAAGCTAAATTACAGACTGAATCACCAGTGCTTACTCTGACAGTAATCCCTGGTGTTGGAAGCATTCTTTAACCTGGCGGTTCCCAAACTGTGCGCCGCAGCTCCCAGTGGTGCCGCGGCGCTGTCACTGGGGTGCCGCGGGCCAGACATAAAAACAAAACACATAAACTTACCAATCCGCCGGGCGCCGGGACCCAGCAGCCTCCTCTCTCCTGCAGCTGTCACTGAATATCGACGTCATTAACAAGCTGCAGGAGAGAGGAGGTTGCTGGGTCCCAGCGCCCGACGGATTGGTAAGTTTATGTGTTTTTTTTTTTTTATGGCTGGTGCCTGGCGCGGGGCAGAGTGAGAGGGATCGTGGCAGAGGAGGGGGACAGAGGTTGGTGACAGCGGGACAGAGGAGGAGAGCAGAGGATGGTGACAGCGGGACAGAGGTTGTGTGACAGGATGGTGACTGCGGGACAGAGGAGGAGAGCAGAGGATGGTGACAGTGGGACAGAGGTTGGTGACAGGATGGTGACAGCGGGACAGAGGTTGGTGACAGGATGGTGACAGCGGGACAGAGGTTGGTGACAGGATGGTGACAGCGGGACAGAGGAGGAGAGCAGAGGATAGTGACAGCGGGACAGAGGATGGTGACAGCGGGACAGAGGTTGGTGACAGGATGGTTACATCGGGACAGAGGTTGGTGACAGCGGGACAGATGAGGAGAGCAGAGGATGGTGACAGTGGGACAGAGGTTGGTGACAGGATGGTGACAGCGGGACAGAGGTTGGTGACAGGATGGTGACAGCGGGACAGAGGAGGAGAGCAGAGGATGGTGACAGCAGGACAGAGGTTGGTGACAGGATGGTGACATCAGGACAGAGGTTGGTGACAGCGGGACAGACGAGGAGAGCAGAGGATGGTGACAGCAGGACAGAGGTTGGTGACAGGATGGTGACAGCGGGACAGAGGTTGGTGACAGGATGGTGACAGCGGGACAGAGGAGGAGAGCAGAGGATGGTGACAGCAGGACAGAGGTTGATGACAGGATGGTGACATCGGGACAGAGGTTGGTGACAGCGGGACAGACGAGGAGAGCAGAGGATGGTGACAGCAGGACAGAGGTTGGTGACAGGATGGTGACAGCGGGACAGAGGTTGGTGACAGGATGGTGACAGCGGGACAGAGGAGGAGAGCAGAGGATGGTGACAGCAGGACAGAGGTTGGTGACAGGATGGTGACATCGGGACAGAGGTTGGTGACAGCGGGACAGACGAGGAGAGCAGAGGATGGTGACAGCAGGACAGAGGTTGGTGACAGGATGGTGACAGCGGGACAGAGGAGGAGAGCAGAGGATGGTGACAGCGGGACAGAGGTTGGTGACAGGATGGTGACAGCGGGACAGAGGATGGTGACAGCGGGACAGAGGAGGAGCGCAGAGGATGGTGACAGCGGGACAGAGGAGGAGAGCAGAGGATGGTGACAGCGGGACAGAGGTTGGTGACAGGATGGTGACAGCGGGACAGAGGAGGAGAGCAGAGGATGGTGACAGCGGGACAGAGGAGGAGAGCAGAGGATGGTGACAGCGGGACAGAGGTTGGTGACAGGATGGTGACAGCGGGACAGAGGTTGGTGACAGGATGGTGACAGCGGGACAGAGGAGGAGAGCAGAGGATGGTGACAGCGGGACAGAGGTTGGTGACAGAATGGTGACAGCGGGACAGAGGAGGAGAGCAGAGGATGGTGACAGCGGGACAGAGGATGGTGACAGCGGGACAGAGGTTGGTGACAGGATGGTGACATTGGGACAGAGGTTGGTGACAGCGGGACAGACGAGGAGAGCAGAGGATGGTGACAGCGGGACAGAGGTTGGTGACAGGATGGTGACAGAGGGACAGAGGAGGAGAGCAGAGGATGGTGACAGCGGGACAGAGGTTGGTGACAGGATGGTGACAGCGGGACAGAGGATGAGAGCAGAGGATGGTGACAGCGGGACAGAGGAGGAGAGCAGAGGATGGTGACAGCGGGACAGAGGTTGGTGACAGGATGGTGACAGAGGAGAAGAGCAGAGGATGGTGACAGTGGGACAGAGGAGGGGGACAGAGGATGGTGACAGCGGGACAGAGGAGGGGGACAGAGGATGGTGACAGCGGCACAGAGGAGGAGAGCAGAGGATGGTGACAGCGGGGCAGAGGAAGGGGACACAGAGCAGAGGATGGTGACAGCAGGGCAGAGGAGGGGGACAGAGAGCAGAGAAGGGGGACAGAGGGGCAGAGGATGGGGACAGAGGGGCAGAGGATGGGGACAGAGAGAAAAGGATGGGGACAGAGAGCAGAGGATGGGGACAGCAGGGCAGAGAAGGAGGACAGAGAGCAGAGGAGGGGCACAGTGGGGCAGAGGAGAGGCACAGCAGTGCAGAGTAGGGGGATACAGCGTGAGAGGGTCAGTGGAGGGGGACACAGCGTGAGAGGGCAGAGGAGGGGACAGCGTGTGAGAGGGCAGAGGAGGGGACATTGTGAGAGAGGGCAGAGGAGGGGGGACAGCGTGAAAGAGGGGGCAGTGTGAGAGAGGGCAGTGTGTCTGGATGCAGAGGGGGCAGTGTGTCTGGATGCAGAGGGGGCAGAGTACCTGAGGGCAGAGTGTCTGGAAGCAGAGGGGGCATTTTTGCATACAACTAAATAAGTATTTCTGTCCTGACCTAAATACTTATTACAATTTTTTGACCCAACTACTTCTAAAACAGGACTGCTCAATAATTATTTTGGAGGGGTGCCTTGAAAAAATTTGAAGACTCTAAGGGTGCCGAGAACTGCAAAAGTTTGGGAACCACTGCTTCAACCCATCATAACTTGAATATGTAAACAGAAGAACAGCATCACTCCTGACTTTCTCCTGCAAGATCAGATAAAAGTGGAGTGATAATAACCCTGGCAACACACAGCATTGTGTTATAACTGAGACAGTTAACTTCTGTTTTTGATCACTGTACTGAAGTTACAAGACTACCATTATAACTATTCACAGGGGCACTCTGACAAAACTGAGTCTTATAATTGCAAGTGCCTCCTGTTTGGTTCTAACGTGTACACTTACAAAAGGCTGGCCAGTGAAGACATTTATGCTAATTAGCTCTGCTGCGGATGGACTGTTTTAAAATAGATTAATTGACTGTGATATCATTTGCTTGTGGTGTATTGTTTAAATTATTGTTCTTTATGGTATTAGGGACTAGAACTGTATTACTGTAATCTTAGACAGTTTATGTGACCTCACATATTCCAGGGTTAGAGTATTACGGCCGCAGTGCAGAGCGCTGTTGAGTCTCTGGTCATGTGGCGATTATCAAAAAGTACTGTGAAACATAGTTGTAACCAAACAGATTTCCACTATAGAAATATTGACATATAGGAATATTGTTATTGCCTTTGCATTCTGGAAGTAAGGCCCAATAGTGTTGTCTTTAGCAATGGCCAAGTTAAATGCACTATCAAGTACAGTAACTGACATCTCTATTAGCGTAGGCCTGTGATCACAGTATTCAGATTGTACTTGTTGCTAATAATTCTATGTCCAGACAGATTCTTAGTGACATATTGTTCCTGCATAATAAATCTGACGGCACTTAATTCATTTGGTGTCCTACTTGTATTGGGGACTTGGGGGTTCTCTTTTCCACTGCTGTACCGTGACCAAAAGAAGAGCACACCCGCCTCAAGAGGTGTCACAAATATACTGGTACAGGCACTGGCAACAGATATACTAGGCACAGACATACAGGTACAGACACAATGGGCACACACACATACAGGAACAGGAACAGTGGCCACACACGCATACAGCGACAGACACAGTGGGCACACACACATATTGGAACACATATAGGAACAGACACAGTGGGCACATACAGGGACAGATACAGTAGGCGTACACATACATGGATAGACACAGTATACACACACACACACACACATACAGGACAGACACAGTGGGTGCACACACATATAGGTACACAGACAGTGGGCACATACAGGGACAGACACAGTGGGCACACACACATATAGGAATAGACACAGTGGGCACATACAGGAACAGACACAGTGGGCACACACATACAGGGACACACAGTGGGCACACACACATACAAGACAGACACAGTGGGCACACACACATATAAGACAGACACAGTGGGCACACACACATATAAGACAGACACAGTGGGCATGCACACACATTGGGCCCCGTTTACCATTTTTTGGCCCCGCCTACATGAGGCCACTTTCATTTTACATGGCCACTTTAAGTTCCCAATCCACCCCTGCACTCTATTACTGTGAAACTGATGGTAACAGGTATGCTTTATGTTACTATTACATTTTCATTCTTCATGAGGAAAATAGTCACTTCCTCATATTTACCAAATGTAATGAATTTTTGCTTAAGTAATGTCATGTTTGTGTGCCAGACAGGACACAGGATTAGGCAGTCAAAGTGCTAACAGCCCATGTATGTCATGTTCAAATTGCACAAATTCCCTGGCTGCCATAGCTCCTTCTAGGTGCCAGAAAGTTGTCTACACACAGATTTTACATAAAACATTTTGGGCAGATCTAGATCAAGCATTAGGTATTTAGCCTACCATACAAACCCTTTAGGCATACGTCCTGACTTTTGAATACCTGCAATAATGATATAGTGTGAACAAAAGAGCACAGGGCCATATCACAAATGGGGGCATGGATACATCATCCGCTTTCATAAAAACACACTTTAAATTCATTGTGCACCAGCACCACATCTCCCAACTGTCCTGGTTTCAGGACCTGATCCGAGGGACAGCGGGACAGTACCTTCATATCTGGACTGTCTTGCCTAAATCAGGACAGTTAGGATGTATGGATGTTTGCCAAGTGCTAGGCCCTAACCAAATCCCCTCCCTTAAAAACTCCCATGCATTGCAACGAGCACCAAAGAATGGGGAGAACAAGTCATATATCCGAAAATTCTGGCGGGCTGGACAAAGGTGTCAACTATAGTGATGGAGGGATATAGCCCTTATTTCGGGACTGTCTTTCCTAAACCAGATTTATTTAAAACTCTATTCATTTGAAGTCCTCTAAATTGGCATTATGGGGGGAGATCTGTGCCCTCCATACCTATCCCTGACCGTATAAATTATTTCTGTAGTGTAGGGGGTTATTGTCTAGTTATCACACTTGATCACTAGACAATTACTATTAAGTGGGGCAGCTCATTTGACAATGGGGGCTCTCCTCTTTCAAACAAGTGTGCCCTTGAATTTCTATGTGCCAAGATGAAGGAGATTAGGTGCTTTAAGTGCCCTAAGTCCCATCACCTTGCTCTTCATTAATTTTTGTAGATTGTGTGTGTGTTTGTGGGAAGGGGGTAGCATAATGATGTCACTGTGTGTCAGCTTGATGACATCATAAAGCCCTGCCACTCCTCTGTCCACCACCATCAGGAAATAGCTGTAGGAGATTTATATTTTTAACTTCTTTGAACTCCATGGGGTATATTTAATAAACTGCGGGTTTGAAAAAGTGGAGATGTTGCCTGTAGCAACCAATCAGATTCTAGCTATAATTTATTTAGTACATTCTACAAAATGACGGCTAGAATCTGATTGGTTTCTATAAGCAACATCTCCACTTTTTCAAACTTGCAGTTTAGTAAATATACCCCCATGTGTGCTAATGATGAGTCCCACTCATCCTTAACACTTAAACAATTAAAAATTAAGTAAAACTACTCTTTCTGAAGCATAGGATATTGTCAGAGGATTCCAATTGTACCTTTCACCAAAACTTTCATTTTCTACATATACACAGTTGGCAACCTCTCCTGCTCACCCTACTTCTCCAACCTCATTTCATCACACAATTCCTCCCACCACTTCACTCCTCCAATGACCGATGCCTCACCCGCCACTGATTACCTCTTCTGACACCCGCTTTCAGAATTTCTCCCATGCTGCCTCAAACCTTTGGAACACTCCTCTATACCCATTTAGACTAATCACCAGTCACAAAACGTGCCATAAAAACTCACGTCTTCTTTCCAGCCTACTAGCCCTCCTCCTACATTTGCCACCTCCACAACCCCAAACGCTGCCCCAACTCAACTTCTCCCTCTTTGTGTTCGTCCTTTCTTTCTAGAATGTACGGTTTCATGAACAGAACCACCTGTCCTAGTGTTTTACTCATGTTATTATGTTATTTTGGGGGCTATATTTATGCAAATTTTGATGTTCGTTATAATGTTATCTATGTTTAATCTATGTTATTCTATTGTTTGTTCAAACCTCTATGCACAGCGTTGTGATCCCCTTGTGGGCAGTACACCGGTTTCTCTTTCTAATTTATATAGTACTCAGCCAAAGGTATAGTGGACTTCGGGCTTCGTTAATCCACCCTACCTTTGCCTATTCCTGAAATAAGTGAAAGAAAAAGATGACAACAAAATGGATATTAATAACCATTCTCTGTTTCTTAAATGTATTTCCCCATGTCAAAGGTGGTTTACACTGATTATTTGGTTCTCCACAGCATTTAGCTTTAACTCTTTCTATGTAGCAGTGGTCAAATAGCTCTACTGGTGCTCTTGTAAATGTGTTGCAGTAAGTGACTTAGAGCAGGGAGCTGTGAATTAAAATATAAAATAATAACAATATTTGCAAAATGACTTATTTTTACTTGAGGATATGAATTTAGATACATTTAAAACATTTTAGCAAACTTCCTTTATAATCGCACATTTGTTATTTCATTTTTGCTATTTTGGATGGAGAAATTTTTTATTGTCGTGTTCTTTAAACAGGTAAACATAGCTCAAGTCACAAGATGGCATGTCCCGTCATATTCTAAAGAATTCCCGCTGAACATTACTTTCTTCTCCAAGTACTGTAAGCATCCTACGAGTCCTCCGGACAGCTCCATCACAATTGGGATTGTGTTCATTTATTGTATTCTGTTTGCTGTTATTTTCTTGGAAGCTTATTCTCAACGTCTGTGCAGAAAGATTTCAGCTCTGTTTTATGGAACAAGAGAAGAAGAAAGAGTTTTATATTTGTTTGATCAAATACAACAAAACCAAAAACCACAGCAGTAGTCCATTGGAGGCAACTTTTGAACCATAAAAATAAAAACAACAAACCTGATTACTGAAATTATATATACACTGGTCCTGTTTCATGTCCCCTATTATTTGTCAGCCATTCACCATGATGTACAACCTTTGATACATGTTACTGGACAGCAGGTACAGGGGCCTATTTACCAGTGGAAGAAAGCCATTTCTCTGCTGAAAGCTCTAATTTTAGGAGTCCTCTCTATTTAGCAAAACCATGGTCCGGCAGTTGCTATCTCTGTCAATAGCTTTTGCCGGTGCTCTCTGGTGAAGTACACCCCATGCTATTAACCATTGACTACAGCGTTATGCTGCATCTCAGGATAGCGATGGCAGTGGATCTGCAACAAATAACATGTTTTTTATTGAAATAAAGTTTTTTTCTATAAATGTATCCCCTAAAGTGCTTATCACTAATACCACTCATCCGCTGCATTTAAGGGGTAAAGAAAACTCACAGATCACTTCCCACTGTGAACAGTGGGTTTTCTGATGCTGCCGGAAGAAAGGACTCTTTCCTCTATTAGAAACGTATGTACGCTGCATGCGCATAATCCATTAAAATCTATGGAAAATACCAGCAATAGGGGGAGGCAATTTGAGAACCTCTATCTCTATATCCCTGGCACTTACAAAGCTAGCTAATGAAGTCTCCTCTTTCAAATGATTATATCCATGTTTATTTATTGCCTACTGATCAACAGGCATTACATAAATATGAGATGAGCCTTTAGCAGCGAAGAGGTTAAATATATTAATAAAATCTATTTTTTTTAATTTTTTAAAAATATTAATTGTAATTTTTTTTTCCTTTTTATTGATAGTAGAATTGGAAGCCCAAGTGCAGACTTCCAGTTGCACTGTGCATGTATAAGCCGGCAAACCAGGTTCCTGCATGTGCATAAGCTCCCACACTGGCCTAGTGAAGTGGTGATATCAGCCTTACTTCTTCCAGCCAGTACCAGGGAGTTGAGTATCACTCAGCTGCCTGGCAAAATTTAAATAGAAAAATGCTATGAGAGAATGCTTTTTAGATAGAGGTAGAAAATATTCCGTATTATCGGGTTTTGACAAATAGAGCCCACAATTTTGTACTTAAACTCTGGCAAGTCCTA
Source organism: Mixophyes fleayi (assembly GCF_038048845.1). NCBI lineage: Eukaryota > Metazoa > Chordata > Amphibia > Anura > Limnodynastidae > Mixophyes > Mixophyes fleayi. The sequence continues at coordinate 154,933,603 of NC_134407.1, read as the reverse complement.
GTAAGTGGTAAAGTTATAGAATATTTCCTTCCAGATACTTTTAACTTATTAGCCAGTATATACCCCCATGAAACTTTTTCTGAGTACACTGTTTTTCTTTCTAAACTGCATCTGTGTTTTTTAGCCATCAGACAGAATTGTTTTTTTTAATTGGATTGGGAAATGGTACAACTCTGTGCTGTCTGCATTGGATGCAATCATACCCGCAGTGCAGCTTTGTGTTGGATTCCAGTGCTGTATAAACATCTTTCCCAATTATATAAACACATGGCTAAAAAGCACAGGAGAGCACTAAATAAATATAGAGCAATGTAATGAAAGTTGCAGGATGTACAAGCCAATAAATTAGAGCTGTTTAAAGGTGAGCTGACATACACACAAATTAAACGGTTTTTGGACAATCTACATGAACAATTGTCCATGTCTCTGTCTCTCTATATAAATAATAGATAGATAGATAGATAGATAGATCGCTAGATCGATAGCAATAAAGCAATTATATTCTTTTGAAATGGGTGTTCACCAACCGCCACTGATCAGATTGTTCACCATTTCCAACCTGCCCGATTAAGTGCGTGAACAATTGATTAGATGAATTTGGTTGATTTTGATTTTAAGATGTGAATCATGTGACTGCTCTTTAAAACATTGTAGCAAGAAATCCCAGGAGCCCTCAAGCAGCCTGTGTTGGAGAGCATTTTCTAGTTCAATCACATATATCTTGATTAAAATTCAGGTTTACATTAACTGAAACATCTGTTATAGCTTTTCCTCTTTCAAAAAAAAAAAATGCATTAGTTTTATCTTCCACTTGTCTTTGTGTTCGTGTTTTATAAATATAAATTGAAGCATTTGTTTAAAGCTTAGAAGTGAGAGATCCGACGTGAAATAGTTTCAGCATGAGGAGTTTTATTTAACATGCCTTTGAAATAAAAATTATTCCCAGAGAGGAAAACCTTTCTTTGTAATCATGTTTGTATAATGATTAGCACCATATGGTAAAAGGCACCTGATGTGCAGTAATTAACATACCTACCAAACTAGAGAAGATTAGCAGTAAAACAGTGCCCCCCTCCCTCTGATCCTGTAAGCAACGTTGTAATAGCTAAGGCACTATTTACAGTAAATTATCTGTTGGTGGGAACTAACTACCAATTTAGGATCACCACATTCCTTGATTTAAATTTTTCAGTTTTTTACATTTTGCATGGTAAGTCTGCTTTATGTTTTGAACTAATCATGAGGGTTATGGGACATTAGGACTGTCCTTATTATGTATTACATTTGTGTGCTCGATTGGTCGAAGTGCAATTGCAAGGTGGAAAACACGTCCCACTCAGTGGCGCACGCAGGGGGGGTTTCTGGTTCTCCAGAAACCCCTCCCCTCCGCGAACCAACGGTACTGTACAGCAGCCGCGGCGCTGTCAAAGAAGCGTCCGCGGCAGTATTGTATAATACAGCACTGCCGCGGATGCTGCTTGACAGCGCCGCGGCTGCTGTAGAATTCAGACTCACCGAAATGGAGCTGCTGCACATGCGCAGCAGCTCCCTCTCGCAATATATATTTTTTTTCCGGGGGGGGCTGAAACCCCCCCCTTCTAAATCCTGCGTTCGCCCCTGCCACTAAAAGTGTTGGTGATCTCTGGTTATCCTGCAGTAAGAAAGACATGTGTGCCCTCTTGCAATGCAGGGGACACCGCTGGAAACGAGCCTTCTTCACCCCAGTATCTGCAAAACAATATCTTGTTTTTGCATTTGGTGGAAAGTAGGCACTCATTTGCCTAATCCATATTCAGCATGGAACGTTTCCGATTTACCAAGTCCAGCAGCTGCTGCATTCCTGCAGATGCCACCAACTTGGCCATCAAATCCATGTAAAACCAGGTGTAATGGCTCAAAATTAGGACCTTGATACCACAAGAAAATATTGGCGCTGTAATTTACCACTTTTGCAGTTTGTATCGGACCCTTAATGTGTGGAACGCTGACAGTTAATGATGTCACACAACAGGATGTTTCTCAGGAATACTTTCAGAATCCTTGTAAAGATGCTGCCCGAGAAGCGGGTGAAGATGCCCGGTGCTGCCGCGCCCCTGGAGGGGCTGAAGAGTTTCCTGATGGTGCCCAGCAGGAAGAAAGAAGAAAGAAGTTACTTACCCGTCCAGCGTTCCAGCTGCGGTAAGTATGGCTTCATCTTTCCAGGTTCTGGCCGCGGAGGAATGATGAGCCAATCAGGGCTCATCTCTCCCCGCTGGCCAATCAGCGGCCGGATACGCGAGCCAATCGCGGCTCGCTCCCGGCCGTTTAAAAGATTGGTGCCGACGTGAGCCAATCGGCGCTCGCCAGGCGGCGCCATTTTGGCATAAGTCCATCGGCGGAGGAGAAGATCAGACGTCTGGAGCGGCGGCGGAGAAAGAAGACTGCAAGCAAGTCGCCGGAACAGAGATCATCAGCCGGGAGCCCTTGTCAGGGCTAAGAGCGCCCCCGCCAAGCAGCCCTCAACAGCACCGAAGAGGAGAAGAGGTGCCGCCAGCTGGAGGGTCTGGAAGACCCGGAAAAGAAGGCAGAAGACGGCGTGGCAAGCTGCGATTCCTGCGCGGAGCAGGTAAGTAGCCTCAGCTCAGGTAGGGCACTAGGCCCGTGGCCACGGTTGAGCACAAGGCCCGTGGGGACATTGAATTAGGGGCACAAGGCCCAGGGAGCTGGGCACTAGGCCCCTATGAAGTAGTGGGCCAGTAGGCCATATTGTTAACGGGGACAAGCCCCTGTTAGCTAGTGAGGTAGGGGAGGCTCAGAGCCCCCAGGTATAAGGGCACAAGGCCCTTAGGTAGGTAGTGGCCTAGAGGCCATAGGAAGGCCACAGGGCCTGGTTAGGGGCTGACAGCCCGTAGACTGAGAAGGGCACATGGCCCTAGTAGAGAGTTAGGGAGGCCACAAGGCCTAAGTAGGCAGGGGCTAGTGCCCCTAGGTAGTAGGGCACAAGGCCCTAGTTAGTAAGCTCAGAGCCCTGAGTTAGAGAGGGGGCTGAGGCCCATAGTCAGAGCACAAGGCTCTGTAGGCAGCTGTGCACGAGGCACATGGTGTGAAGGGCAGACGGCCCTGGTGGTGTGATAGAGGCGTGAGAGCCTCGTGAGTGTAGGCGCGGTCCTGTGTGAGGTGAGCACACGGAGTTCGGAGGTACAGTAGAGCGGAGGCTCCTGTGGTGCTGTAGCAGCCGGCAGGTTGGCTAGCAGCTGTGTGCTCTGGTGAGTAGCGTACAAAGTACTGTAGACTGCATTTATTTTGTCTGTGCGGCCAGTATTGTTTGTATTACTGTATTTTGGGGTGTGCTACATAATTGTGTCCAGGGGCAAGACGTCAGGCCCCCATTAAAGGTAGGCTCTTGTTTCTTGTGTTTTCCTGTGCTAACCCGTGCTGTGGGGACAAGTGTAGTTACCAGCCTACACATAGTCAGGGAAGAATACACGTAGTTTTCCCGTCCCTTAGGTCCCTTGGGTCATGCTGGTTCCCAGAGGGGGTGACTGAGTGAGTCGGTGGCAGTGCAGCACACCTTGAGGCAGTTCCAGGGGCGGCCCGTGGTTCTGGTCGAGGGTCCCCAAGGCCGGTTCCGTGCAGGTTAACCTGTGGTTCCAGGTGTAAGGACACGTGTTAGATACCCGAGTACAGGCAGTCGGGTGGTTCAGTTCGATCGGCTGTTCCGTGCGGCAGTCGGCCCGCGGGTTAGTGTGCTGTTCCAGCGAGCCTCAGTCGGGCCTGGTGCAGCCAGTCCTTAGGGTCCGTGGGTGACCCCATCGTAAGGAGACAGTCTCCTTGGTTAGACCTGGGTGAGGGGTTTAGGAACCGCCCTCTGGTATAGTCCGTGAACACCGGCTGGTGTTAGTCTCACTGAGAGTGCAGAGGGAGGCTGTGTGTTTCTTGTCATCCGCAGGTGTCGGGGAGGTGCAGGAGAACCGGATCAGAAGTGAGAGTGTCCCGGTGAGTATCACGTTCGATTCCCCCTTTCGGTTAGGCCCTCACCGGGTGGTGTGCGAGGCACTTGAGGCGGGACTAGTACTGGTCTCAAGTGCCTGTAGTCCCCCGTGCCTTGGTGAGAGCAAAGTGAGGAGGTGGCAAGGGGGCTTGGACTGAGAGTGTCCTTGTTCATTGCCGTATTCTCGGACAGCCCTTTCCTGGTAGGCACGGCCGTAATTTCTGTCTCTTTCTTAGAGGGACGTGGTTGGAGGTGACAATGGTTGCGGCTGCTGATCTGCTGGGATCGAATCGCAGCTGGGATATTGGAAGCGGACTGGAGGTAACCATCGTTTACAAAGTAAGTTCTTTTTTTGTTGCGTCTGTCCTGTTCCCCGCAGGCACTACATTTTGGCGTAGTCGGCAGGATCAACGATGGGATCATTCCGTGGTACGAGGGACCCAGCTGTGTCCTCTCTTGTGAAGAAGTGGCAGCATTCATGAAGCAAGTCCTGGAACGCAGCGAGACGAAGAAGAAGAAAAACGGAGGCACTAAACTGCAACAGGTGGAAAAAACGCGGTGCTGGAAGTGTGGGTTGTCCGGCCACTTTGCATACAACTGCCTGGAAGACGAGAAGGTCTCTGGTGAGTGGGAGGACGACGAAGTATCCGATGAGTGGGAAGACGAAGAATTCTTCGAGTGGGAGGACGAGAAAGCCTTCAATCAATGGTCTCAAAAAAAGTCGGAGTCTGGAGGGAAGGATCAGCAGAGCCTGCTGACTGTTGGATCGCAGGTGATCGTCCCGTCCAAGTAAGATTCACGACAGGAATACCCGCGGCAGCCGGATGCTGGAGCCGGGGTATTGGAGACGTCGGATACATCAGACGACTGTTCCGTGGCTGTGGGAGAGTTGGTCCCTGAAGACGAAGGGAGAACTGAGCAGACTCTCCATGGGGAAGCGTTATATCCGGAGACATGTGAAGATGTCTGCCCGGTGGTACCTGAGAGGATGGAAGCCATCAGTACCTCGGAAGAGAGAGCTGCTGAAGAAGTACTGCCCGAAGAAGACGGTGCTTTAGAGAGCGCAGCTGGAGAGTGGTGGATGTTGTCACCTTCCGAAGAAGCTTCCCGCGCAACCAAAGAGGTATCAAACGAGTGGGAGGTTCCGACTGACACAGAGGAAGAGACTCCCTGGATACCGACTTCGGGCGAGGAGGTTGCTAGGATGGTGTGGATCCTGCGCGAGAGGGCCTTACCGCAGAGGATCCGATGGACGCGAGTCAGGGATGCCTGTATGTGGCCCTTGGAGCTGGACGTAGAGGAGAAGACGTCGATTGTGGGGACCACAATGGAAAAAGGCGCCGGAAATGTAAAGATGCTGCCCGAGAAGCAGGCGAAGATGCCCGGTGCTGCCGCGCCCCTGGAGGGGCTGAAGAGTTCCCTGATGGTGCCCAGCAGGAAGAAAGAAGAAAGAAGTTACTTACCCATCCAGCGTTCCAGCTGCGGTAAGCATGGCTTCATCTTTCCAGGTTCTGGCCGCGGAGGAAGGACGAGCCAATCAGGGCTCATCTTTCCCCGCTGGCCAATCAGCGGCCGGATACGCGAGCCAATCGAGTCTGCATGTCCATATAGATTTTCATCTGGCTGCATTTGTTTGAACGCAACCTTACTGCACTAAGACTGCACTTGCCACCCCCCCATGTTCTGTCACTCCAGCCATATGGAGGTGTAACTGTGAGATGAGAGCAACTCTGCATTTGCGCATATGTGTACATTCTCTTTGTTGGCATGAGCAGTGCAAATTTGCATATTTTACACAATACAAACAGGCGTATGTCCCACTCTTCTTTAGTTCTAGTGTGTGCAGTGGCGAACAATAATAAGGGTGCATGCTGTGACCCAGTGCAATGTAATAGGAAGTCCCACAACTCTGTCACCATCAGCCCTCTGCAGAGCCAGATTAAAAAAGAGGGTGGAATGTGAACATGCCTTCCTATTTTTCCACAAAGCCAAACCCTCCTTTTGACTGACTTTGCCAGTGTTCCTGAGGTGACTATTGATGATTGTTGTAGTGGTAACTATTCAGAGCCCAGAACTTTAAGTAACACTATTTTTGGGGTTGGGGGGGAGTTCTCCCAAAGTGCAGCAGTCCTTTGAATGGAACTCCCATACTTCTGTTAGTTGGGGTGGTAGGGAGATTTTAAGTAAGCCATTATACCCTTGTAGACATGATATCTGCATTAAAATGAATTGATGGAGATGGAATTTGTCTGCTATCCTGACAACACCTAGAACAGGTGTACAAGACCTACACAGTGACTTTCATTACCCTTTACTATAGTGGAACTGGTATCAACGAAGACTAATAGGAAGAAGATATTATTAATGTCAGTGATAATTAATACTACGCACTGGAACTAAATACGGACCTATTAGTTAAATCTGGAGTGATAAACATAATTGCTTGAGTTCATCAAATTAATTAAATGTTAGTAGAGCAAATATTTCTATGTGCAACAACTTATGGCCATCATCTAACTGTGGGTTATATATTATATTAGGCGATTTGAAGTATACTGTGGTATCTGAACGATACTTTGTATTACAGCATGTAATATTGTCTGGGACAATTAACTGTCACTCAACGAAGTCCGGCAGTTACTTGTTATACCTGCTGCCCACCATACTCCCTCTAATCGTCCCTCTGCTCCAGGCGCAGAACCTTGTGCCATAATAATAATACTTTGTATGACAGAAGGCACATGGCCCTTTAAGAGCTCTGAGCCTGTGATCATGTGTTCTGTCCTGAGACCCGCCTTGCTCATCAGCTCAGCTATTTAATCCTGCTCAGTGCACAGGCTTGTGCCAAAGTATTAGGTTCCACACCTTTACTACAGCGGTTTTGTGTATATTGTGGCTGATTCCCATATATCCTGACCCAGACTGTCCTGACTTCTCTTCTGCCTGTTGTTTGGTACTGCTTACCTGGCTTGTTCTGACAATTCTTTGGTTTCTTGATTTGGCATTCTGCAGTCTTTTGTGTATCAGTCACGGCTACATTGACCAGTCTCTTGCATTGTCTCCCCTAGAGGCAGCGCAGAGGGCTGTGACCTGCGAACTTACCTGCAACAGAACCCAAACCTCCTTGCGGGGGTCTCCCTGCTGAAAACTGAGGTTTCTTTAGACTTCACGTCTCTGTTACTGCCAGTGCTAATCCAGGTTGGCGAAAGTGAATCTGCTAGAATTCTGACATTAACTGTTAAGGTCTTACGTTCATGCATAGATAACTTGTGGTGATATAAGCATTACAGGATAAAGTGTTAATTAATGTGTGTTGCTGTTAAATTCATGGTTTCAGTCAAACATTGTTAAATGTATATAGTAATTGCATAGTTGCTTGAATCCTATAACAGATCACTAAATATACAGTATCTAATTGAAGTTCTAGCATAGAACATTGTTTGTGCAATATGTAAATGTGATAACTTTAGGGGGCATATTCAATTAAGTCTAGGCATCGCTGATACGTGCAGCTGTGCGTGTAATGTGACAATACGGTACCACAACAACGCAGATTTGCCTTCGCTAACCTAAGGGTGCACACAGAAATATGGTGCGGTAACGTGTTGTCAGTGGTAGGGCGTATCCGCGATGTTTAGACTTAATTAAATATGCCCCCTAGTGTTGTGGAGGGGGAACTTCCTGAGTCGACCCCTGGTTGCTCTAATTCTGGGTAGGACCTATTCACACTCAGGTGGAGACACCGATAGTTTCACAGGATAAAATACCGTGGATAAAGGAAGATGCTTACATAAAAAACTAGCAATAACAATAGAGATAAACTGTTGACAAAGTAGTGAGCAAACAATTTCAATTTACATAACTGAAAAAGATAGTATTTTTGGGTAATGTGTAACAGGATGATTTTGTAACATTTTTGTAACTTTTTGATGCACGTCTGTAGTACAAAATGTCAACTCATGGTGACTTTCACTCTTACTAATAGATACAGAAGTAGTTATATTGCTGAGCAAAATGATATGAACAGCTACAAATGTATTATGTATTTTGATAGTCCATATTAAATAGAACATTATAGAAAAACTGTACTAATACCTAGTAAATGGTGGCAGTGCAATCCCCTCCCCAACGACTGGAGCCCTGGTGCTGCTCGGTGCAGCCATTTTTCCCAGAGCCCCTCCACTCATGTTACAGGTGGTTGTGTGGCGTGTGCAAGCAGGAGGACCAATCACAAGCGCATTCAAGAGATTGCAGTTTGTGATTGGTCCTCCCACTCGATTCTCATCCCCTCAGCCATCAAGTTGGTTTACAAAATTAATTTGCCAGTTCTGTATTACAGAACTATCAGTCCCCCGGAGCTAATGGTGGGAAGTGCGGGGTGAAGGGGGTGCTTACCCTATCACCTTTTAGTAGGTGGTAGTGCAGCTGTAAATCTGCAATATGCGTGATTTTGCAAGGCCAGTCATATATAATCTAATGAACAAGTTATTCAGAGCATACATTATGCAATTGCAAAATATACATGCTTTAAAATGAGGTACTTTGCAATATTTATCATTTAAATTGTTTGTAAAGGGGTATAGAACAAAACAATATATTAATAGCTAGTCTTACAGAAAGCAGAAGTCCCTGGTTAAATATTTGGATTCCAATTTTAGAATCCTAAATGTGCTGAAGCATCAGAGAAAAAGAGAAGTACAAATCACAACATTCTCAGCAATAAGATGAACTGAAATGTTCTTTTTCTGTGCCAAGGGTTCATCTTTTTTCATCATGTGAAAAAGCAGAGAATTATTTAGCTATAAAAAAGATTCCCTCCCCCTCCACCATGGTTAGTCTTGCACTGGTCCAAGCAAATAGCATGGGTGGAAGTCTTGTGCCCTCTGCCATGTTCTGGTAAATGGAACATCACTTTTCAAATGACAATAGGCCCTAATGACGCGACATATCCTAGCAGAAAGAAACATTGGCTGGGTTTTTCTAATTATGTATTTAATAAGCTCACAGTTTCCAAAATGCAATGGCCAAAATTGTCCTGTTCAGAAGAATTAACATCCAACTTGTAATGATTTATAGCCGTATTACATGACTCCTCAGATGCCGCATTGCAGACATTCTTTAGATGCAGAAATCACTCTTTCAAATGAGCCTCAACTATGGAAGGTTCAAATACTGCTTTGCCCTCTTAATGCACTCTGTGATCCATCTTACAAGCATGAGGTTAAAAGTTCTTTACAAAAGAGAGAGAAAATTGTTCTTCTGTATTTCAGCCCTACTTTTAATATTCTCAAGTACAGACACTGTTCTCCTATCGCTTTCGCCATCTCAGAAACAAGAAAAAATGCTTTATTAATAAAAGTAGAGATAAGCGCACTCGGATTTCCTGAATCCGAGCCCACCCGAATGTTTCCGATCCGAGTCGGATCCAAGACAGATCCGGGTATTGGCGCCAAATAAAAACCTGAAACCGAGGCTCGGAGTCATAATCCCGCTGTCGGATCTCGCGATACTCGGATCCTATAAATTCCACGCTAGTCGCCACCATCTTCACTCGGGCATTGATCAGGGTAGAGGGAGGGTGTGTTAGGTGGTCCTCTGTCCTGGTAGATCTCGTGCTGTGCTGTTTAGTTCTGTGCTGTGCTGTGCTGTGTTCTGCTCAGTCCAGTGGTGCTGTGACCTGTGCTCTGTCCTTCTGAGTTCAGTGGTGCTGCTGGGTCCTGTGCTGTGTCCTGTTCAGTCCAGTGGTGCTGTGTCCTGTGCTCTGTCCTTCTGAGTTCAGTGGTGCTGCTGGGTCCTGTGCTGTGTCCTGTTCAGTCCAGTGGTGCTGTGTCCTGTGCTCTGTCCTTCTGAGTTCAGTGGTGCTGCTGGGTCCTGTGCTGTGTCCTGTTCAGTCCAGTGGTGCTGTGTCCTGTGCTCTGTCCTTCTAAGGGCATTGTTATTTCCCCATTATTCCCAAATTATAAAAAATTACAAAAAAAGTAATTATAAAAAAAAATAAAAAAATATCCCAAAACAATCCTGCAGTATAAGTCCATTGGTACTGCTATATTACAAAGTTCACTGATTCAGCAGTATAAGTCCAGTGGTACTGATATATTACAAAGTTCACTGATTCAGCAGTATAAGTCCAGTGGTACTGATATATTACAAAGTTCACTGATTCAGCAGTATAAGTCCAGTGGTACTGATATATTACAAAGTTCACTGATTCAGCAGTATAAGTCCAGTGGTACTGATATATTACAAAGTTCACTGATTCAGCAGTATAAGTCCAGTGGTACTGATATATATCAAAGTTCACTGATTCAGCAGTATAAGTCCAGTGGTACTCTCCTGTGCCGCATATAATTTTTAAAGGCTTTGCCGAGTGTGTGTGGCTTAGGGGTACGCTCTCTTGTGCTACATATAATGGAAAACAAAAATTTGGAGGATAAAGTAGGGAAAGATCAAGACCCACTTCCTCCTAATGCTGAAGCTGCTGCCACTAGTCATGACATAGACGATGAAATGCCATCAACGTCGTCTGGCAAGCCCGATGCCCAATCTCCTAGTACAGGGCATGTAAAATCCAAAAAGCCCAAGTTCTCAAAAAGTAGCAAAAAGAGAAACTTAAAATCATCTGAGGAGAAACGTAAAGTTGGCAATATGCCATTTACGACACGTAGTGGCAAGGAGCGGCTTAGGCCCTGGCCCGTGTTCATGACTAGTGGTCCAGCTTCACCCAAGGATCTAAGCCCTCCTCCACCCCTACAAAAAATTTAAGAGCGTTATGCTGTCAGCAACAACAAAACAGCAAAGAACTCTGCCTTCTAAACAGATGACATCACAAATCCCCAAGGCGAGTCCAAGGGTGTTGGTGGTTGTGAAGCCTGACCTTCCCATCACTGTACGGGAAGAGGTGACTCCATCCAGCATTTGCAGCACGCCCTCTGCATATGCTGGAAGGATCACCCACAGTCCAGTTACAGATTTGGCTAATAAAGGTGTGAATGTTGTACACCGGGAGGAGGATATTTATGTAGCTGGCGCTGAGGAGGATGTTGATGATTATGATGCAGACAGATACCAAATTGCCTTTCTCAATTTCTATTTATATTCTAGATTATATAACGGCTGAATAGTTTTCTATTTCACTCCTAGTGGAGAGGGGATCTGATGCAGACAGATACCAAACTGCCTTTGTCCATTTCTTTGTATATTTGAATTTCTAGCTCTACAGTCTATGCAGGCTGCTTTTTTTATATTCAACTACAAATGTAGGGCGGGGGGCGGGGGGGGGGGCATAGATAGCCACCAAAGTAACGTGGTCCATTTAATTTCACTTTCTAGCTCCACAGTCTGTGCAGCCTACTTTTTTTATCTTCAAAGTATTTACAAGCCTTGCAATCTAAATTAACTAGAGGTAGTGACGTGCTAGAACTCCACCCTCTATATGCTGCAGAGGATGGAGGAGCATCAAAAGGCCATTCAAGCCTACACAGCCACCTACAACATAGGAAAAGGAGTGGGGATGCGCCTGAGTCAAGCGCACTGGAGAATGATTTCCGTGTTGTGCAAGGTTCTGCAGCCATTTGAACTTGCCACACGAGAAGTCAGTTCCGACACTGCCAGCTTGAGTCAGGTGATTCCCCTGATCAGGCTTTTGCAGAAGCAGCTGGAGAAAGTGAGGGAGGAGCTGGTACACCATTGCGATTCCACCAAGCATGTAGCTCTTGTGGATGAAGCCCTTCGTACGCTTTGCCAGGATTTGAGGGTTGTCAGTCTTTTAAAGTCAGAGGAATACATTCTGCCCACCGTTCTCGATCCTCAGTTTAAAGCGTATGTTGTGTCTCTGTTTCCGGCGGACACAAGTCTACAGCGGTGCAAAGACCTGCTGGTCAGGAGATTGTCCTCTGAAGAGGACCGTGACATGCCACCAGCTCCACCTTCATTTTCATCACTGTTTGTGCAGTTCCAAAAAAGAGGAACTGCCATTTCTATTGCTACCTTCTTTCTTTCTCTATTTAAAAGAAACTAAATAACTGCCATTTCTAGTACCACCTTCTTTCTTTCTCTATTTAAAAAAAATAAAAATAACTGCCATTTCTAGTACTACCTTCTTTCTTTCTCTATTTAAAAGAAACTAAATAACTGCCATTTCTAGTACTACCTTCTTTCTTTCTCTATTTAAAAGAAACTAAATAACTGCCATTTCTAGTACTACCTTCTTTCTTTCTATATTTAAAACAAAAAAAAACCTGTCATTTCTATTACTACGTTAATTGTTTGTGCAGTCACAAAAAAGAGGAACTGCGCCCTTAACTGCTATGTTGGTTTTAGACGTCCATCCGGTGTCCGCCATCTGTTCCCTGGAATTCAGACCAGTTGAGTTTTTTTTTTATTATATTGTGGGGACCACTTCACTACGCAGTCCAGATACTTGTTTGGTGGAATTGAGACCAGTTGAGGGTTTTTTTTATTATATTGTGTCCCCGGTATCAAATTGGGTACCGGGGCCACTCCACTACGCAGTCCAGATACATGTTTGGTGGAATTCAGACCAGTTAAGTTTTTTTTTTATTATATTGTGGGGACCACTCCACTGCGCAGTGCAGATACTTGTTTGGTGGAATTCAGACCAGTTGAGGTTTTTTTTATTATATTGTGGGGACCACTCCACTACGCAGTCCAGATACTTGTTTGGTGGAATTCAGACCAGTTGAGGTTTTTTTTTATTATATTGTGGGGACCACTCCACTACGCAGTCCAGATACTTGTTTGGTGGAATTGAGACCAGTTGAGGTTTTTTTTTATTATATTGTGGCCCCGGTATCAAATTGGGTACCGGGGCCACTCCACTACGCAGTCCAGATACTTGTTTGGTGGAATTCAGACCAGTTGAGGGTTTTTTTATTATATTGTTGGGACCACTCCACTACGCAGTTCAGATACTTTTTTGGTGGAATTCAGATCAGTTGAGGTTTTTTTTATTATATTGTGGGGACCACTCCACTACGCAGTCCAGATACTTTTTTGGTGGAATTGAGACCAGTTGAGGGTGATATATTGTGGCCCCGGTACCAAATTGTGTACCGGGACCACTGCACTATGCAGTCCAGAAAGCTTCCTCGGTGAAACGTTTTGGACTAAAAACAATATTGTGAGGTGTGAGGTGTTCAGAATAGACTGGGAATTAGTGGAAATGATTGCTAATGAATGTTATTGAGGTTAATAATAGCGTAGGAGTGAAAATAAACCCCAAAAACTTGATTTTAACACTTTTTATGTTTTTTTCAAAATAAATCCTAATCCAAAACCTTAAATCCGAACCAAAACCTTTCGTCAGGTGTTTTGCGAAAAAAATCCGAACCCAAAACCTCAAGCAAATCCGAATCCAAAACACAAAACACGAGACACCAAAAGTGGCCGGTGCACATCCCTAAATAAAAGAAAGCATTTTTTATTTTCTTTAAATAAAGTTATTAATTTTTCCTCCTATCTTCCAAGCTTCCAGTTTCAATGCGCATGTGCAAGCCGGCTCATGCATGCGCAGATTGACCCCAGACTGGCCTGGAGTGCGCAAGACTCCTCTTACCGCTGCCAGACTAACACCAGGAGCTGAACATGGCGGCCTTTTCTTTATAATGTTTAATAATTCTTTATTTTGATGGGTCAAGAGAATAACAAGAACATGTATCAGTGCAATGGTACTGTAAATAGGAAACAGCAAATGTAAGGCAAAGTATAACTAGGTAAAACATAAAAAGGCATAACAAAAGCTGATGCTCTTTTCTTGCTAAATTGAGAGATAGGAGAATAACATCACCCCTTCCTCTGCTGTTTCTTACCTTGACAGGTGGGGGCTGTGGCATCATTGCCAAACGCCATTCTCCCGGCTAAACACTGACACGGAGGGTCATCAGCCAGCAGCTTCACATGTAAATAGTTGCCGGCTGCTTCTTCTCCATGTCAGCTGGGGCCCAGGGGGGAGTATTAAAATCAATGGATGAGTGACATTATTTCACTCATTTATTGTTTTTCATACCAGCCATGAAAAACAGAATATAAAAAGTACTGTAGAATTTAAATAGGCTTCTACATGGAGAAAGTGTGTGCTTACAGCAGTACAAAACCTACTGGCCTCTTTCACAAACTCGGCTTTCTTCAGTGCACAATCAAGGTAGGAAACAGCATACATTCCCTGCTTCAAAACTGGCACCAAAAATGACATGCACTCACACATTAGTCGTAACTCATAGTGCTTGTGCCGTGCCATGTGGTAGGCATAACCTGTCTATCCATAGATGAACACTTCAGTATTGTAGGTACTACAGTAGAGAACCCAGAAGGACAAATTTGGGGGGGGGGGAAGAGGGGTCTGGTAGTATACAAAGTAGCTTAATAATCACATTTAAGCAACAGGAACAAAACTAGTTAGCGGTGGTAGGCTACTTATAGTTGGTTAATTACCTCTCCCTTCTCAGAGCAGGGAGGGATTAACCCCCTAGGGGCTAGATTTACTAAGCTGCAGGTTTGAAAAAGTGGGGATGTTGCCTATAGCAACCAATCAGATTCTATCTGTCATTTTGTAGAATGTACTAAGTAAATGAAAGCTAGAATCTGATTGGTTGCTATAGGCAACATCCCCACTTTTTCAAACCCGCAGCTTAGTAAATCTAGCCCTAGGTGTCCACTGCTATGTAAAAGGAACATGAAGAAGTTATTGAAAGTAGAACATGTTTGTTTCATCTTTTTTTTTTTTTTTTATATAGAGGTGCAGTTGGCACCAAATTTTTCCTCCATTAGCTTGATAGAAAGCACATATGTGCTGCTGGAAGACCCTGCTCTTTATCTAACTCTCAATCTGTGACATCCTGTTTGCTTCCATTCCCCTCTTCACTTCATGACATTGCCCCATCAGCCTTGTCCTTATTTACACACTTACACAATTGATATTTATGGCCTTCTGCTAGGAAAATTCCAAGTTCTGATGGCTATAGGTTGTTCTTGCCCCACCCACTTCAAAACTGAAGACATCCTGGACCAGCAGGAATTAAAGATTGAATAAGCTGCTCATATTCTTCTTAAAAGCACCTTATAAAGGAAATGTTTTTTGTTTAAGGAAGCAATAGTAAAACAAAGTATTTGGCAATACACAAACAACTGCTCTAAAGTGGAATTGTCACCATGAGTTAGCTTATTATATTTCACACCAAAAAATGCTATACTTGCATACCATATTTGCAATTAATATCTACTAACATAGTTATTTACTAGAGAGGAACCAATTATTTTGCTTATTAACACTCCCATCACTCATCAACTTGCGGTGCTAGGAGGGGGATCGGCAGCCCATAAAACTTGAGAGAGAGTCCATTGACTGTTTGAGTGGGGATAGCTGCCTCCAGCCGTGATATATAAGCGAGAAGCGGCCTTAGTGCAGGCAGAGGAGCTGAGAGGCCTGCATGCTGAGAAGGGCTGTGGATCTACCAAAGCAGTCAGAGAGACCTTACACCTTTCAGAGAAGCGGTGAGGTTAGGTTGAGAGCCAAACAGAAAGCCTGTATGAATTAGCCTGGGAGAGAGCCTTCTGCAGGAAGGAGAAGTATGGCTGCAAGAGGCCTGTGGAACTACTACACCCAGGAATCATGGTGTTACTCATCTTTTACAATGGGAACCAGCTGACACTTCTTCGCTGGATCCCTCACGAGTGCTATGTGCTATGCGCAAGTGCATAGCACTTCCTCCAGAATCAAGAAATCTTCGTGGAGGAGATGGGTCTTCATGGGGGCTCCCAGAGCAGCCCGGCATGGCAATTAGCAGTGATTTGCAGCGATACATAATGTTGGCTACTGCCATCCCTTTGAAGCTAGTGATGTGGTTTGATATGGGAATGTTGAAATGTAAAATATCGCAGGTCTTAAATATAGTGAATGTAGTATTCTGCATTTTTATAAATTGGTCAATTTCCCCTATACCACAAGCCAAGTACCACCAGATCCAGAGAGTGTCTTTTACATTTCTGTCTCCATTACTGAAGTCATGTTGTCTTACCTGTTGGTCTTTGATTAAATCTTGGTCTCCATGAAAATGGCGACCTCCATAGGTATCAATACATGGACATAGGACACAATTTCTGAACTGTGTCATCATGCCACAGATGGCGAAGCCAACCACGTCTTGTACTGGCTCAGTATCAGGGAGAATGCCAGACTCTTCAGGGAGTGAGGGAGATCACCCCTATTTCAGGGAGTCTCCCTGACATTCAGGGAGAATTAGCAAGTAAGCCTTAAATTCCACTTTTTTTGCTATTATTATTAATTTTGCCTGGCGATTCAGTGGCCCCCAGTCACTGATAGGCTTAGAGTGTGCATCTATCAGTGACTGGGAGCTGCTGCATCGTATCAAGAATAAGGTAAGGTAATTTGGAAGGAGGGTTTGAATAGGCCCGGGGAGTGTGATTTGAAGAAGCCTGGGGAGGGGCAGGCCCGGCGCTCCCATTAGGCAAGGTTAGGCACTTGCCTATGGCGCCGGGCTCTGGAGGGCGCCTGGAAGGCGCCACAGTATTCTAAAATACTTTAAAACTGTGCGGCGACCGCTGACCATACCTGTCACGGCCGCCGCACAGCATTCAGATGGACGGGGAGGGGGGGAAGAGGCTGTTTTGTCACCACCGCCACCTCTCTGCTCCATCTCCTCCCCTCCACTTACTAGTGTCAGTGAGTGGAGGGGAGGAGACGGAGCAGAGAGGTGGCGGTGGTGAGACAAGGTAAGGAGAGGAGGGAGGAGGGAGGAGGGCGGCGATTTTTGCGGGGGGGGGGGTGTGATTTTTGTGGGGGGGGCGGCGATTTTTGCGGGGGGGGGGGGCACCGCTTTTTTAAAAATGCCTAGGGCGCCATGGACCCTAGCACCGGCCCTGGAGAGGGGTATGTGTGGTGGAGAAGCCTGTGCATCTTCACCACAGCATATTGTGGATGTTACAGGTGCATTGGGAGGTTGGCTGGATTATAGCATGTGATTAATCATTAAGTTTAATACAATGTTCACACATTTCCTGACAATACTTTTAGAAATGATTGTTTAAATGTTACTAGTATAATAATATACTAGTTTAATATTAGTAGGTGTAAAGGAGCAAGTCAAGTGGGTCATTTACAAGTTTGTTTTACTAAGAAAGGTCAAATGATTTAGGGGTCTATTAACAAACTGCGATAGGCCAAAAATCGAGAGGAAACAACTGGACGTTAGCCGCGTCTTCATATTTCACTTTCTGCAATCGCCGGCAGTGTTTAGCCGCTGATGAAGAGTAAAACACTTTGTTGAATAGGGGGATAGAATAAAGCAGAGGTACCGCATTAGGTATTGCTGCTGAATAGTAAATAGACCGCTATGTCTCTGTACTTTCCCCTTAGCCCTTTTCTATTTTCACCCAACAGTACTTCAAAGACAGTAATAAAACAGGGAAGAGGATGTGTGGTGAAGAGGCACAGGGTGGGGGATGTGTGGTGAAGAGGCACAAGGGGGGGGTGTGTGGTGAAGAGGAACAGGGAAGGGGAAGTGTGGTGAAGAGGCACAGGGTGGGGGATGTGTGCTGAAGAGGCACAGGGTGGGGGATGTATGGTGAAGAGGCACAGGGTGGGGGTTGTGTGGTGAAGAGGCACAGGGTGGGGGTTGTGTGGTGAAGTGGCACAGGGTGGAGGATGTGCGGTGAAGTGGCACAGGGAGGGGGATGTGTGGTGAAGAGGCACAAGGTGGGTGATGTGTGGTGGAGAGGCACAGGGAGGGGGATGGGTGGTGAAGAGGCACAAGGTGGGGGATGTGTGGTTAAGAGGTACAGGGAGGGGGATGTGTGGTGAAGAGACAAAAGGTTAAGGATGTGTGGTGAAGAGGCACAGGGAGTGGGATGTGTGGTGAAGAGGCACAGGGAGTGGGATGTGTGGTGAAGAGGCACAGGGAGGGGTATGTGTGGTGAAGAGGCACAGGGAGGGGTATGTGTTGTGAAGAGACACAGGGAGGGGGATGTGTCGTGAAGAGGCACAGGGAGTGGGATGTGTGGTGAAGAGGCACAAAGTGGGGCATGTGTGGTGAAGAGGCATAGGGTTGGGGATGTGTGGTAAAGTGGCACATGGAGGGGGATGTGTGGTGAAGAGGCACAAGGTGGGGGATGTGTGGTGAAGAGGCACAGAGAGGGGGATGTGTGGCGAAGAGGCACAAGGTGGGGGATGTGTGGTGAAGAGGCACAAGGTGGGGGATGTGTAGTGAAGAGGCACAGGGTTGGGGATGTGTGGTGAAGAGGGACCGGGTGGGGGATGTGTGGTGAAGAGGCACTGGGTGGGGTATGTGTTGTGAAGAGACACAGGGAGGGGGATGTGTCGTGAAGAGGCACAGGGAGTGGGATGTGTGGTGAAGAGGCACAAGGTGGGGCATGTGTGGTGAAGAGGCATAGGGTTGGGGATGTGTGGTAAAGTGGCACAGGGAGGGGGATGTGTGGTGAAGAGGCACAAGGTGGGGGATGTGTGGTGAAGAGGCACAGAGAGGGGGATGTGTGGTGAAGAGGCACAAGGTGGGGGATGTGTGGTGAAGAGGCACAAGGTGGGGGATGTGTAGTGAAGAGGCACAGGGTTGGGGATGTGTGGTGAAGAGGCACCGGGTGGGGGATGTGTGGTGAAGAGGCACAAGGTGGGGCATGTGTGGTGAAGAGGCATAGGGTTGGGGATGTGTGGTAAAGTGGCACAGGGAGGGGGATGTGTGGTGAAGAGGCACAGGGTGGGGGATGTGTGGTGAAGTGGCACAGGGAGGGGGATGTGTGGTGAAGAGGCACAAGGTGGGGGATGTGCGGTGAAGAGGCACAGAGAGGGGGATGTGTGGTGAAGAGGCACAAGGTGGGGGATGTGTGGTGAAGAGGCACAAGGTGGGGGATGTGTAGTGAAGAGGCACAGGGTTGGGGATGTGTGGTGAAGAGGCACCGGGTGGGGGATGTGTGGTGAAGAGGCACTGGGTGGGGGATGTGTGGTGAAGAGGCACCGGGTGGGGGATGTGTGGTGAAGAGGCACTGGGTGGGGGATGTGTGGTGAAGAGACACAAGGTGGGGGATGTGTGGTGAAGAGGCACAGGGAGGGGGATGTGTGGTGAAGAGGCACAGGGTTGGGGATGTGTGGTGTGAAGAGGCACTGGGTGGAGGATGTGTGGTGAAGAGGCACAAGTTGGGGGATGTGTAGTGAAGAGGCACAGGGAGGGGTATGTGTGGTGAAGAGGCACTGGGTGGGGGATGTGTGGTGAAGAGGTACAGGGAGGGGGATATGTGGTGAAGAGGCACAAGGTGGGGGATGTGTGGTGAAGAGGCACAGGGTTGGGGATGTGTGGTGAAGAGGCACTGGGTGGGGGATGTGTGGTGAAGAGGCACAAGGTGGGGGATGTGTGGTGAAGAGGCACAGGGTTGGGGATGTGTGGTGAAGAGGTACAGGGAGGGGGATGTGTGGTGAAGAGGCACTGGGTGGGGGATGTATGGTGAAGAGACACAAGGTGGGGGATGTGTGGTGAAGAGGCACAGGGTTGGGGATGTGTGGTGAAGAGGCACAGGGAGGGGGATGTGTGGTGAAAAGGCCCAGGGTGGGGTATGTGTGTTAAAGTGGCACAGGGTGAGGGATGTGTGGTGAAGTGGCACAGGGAGGGGGATGTGTGGTGAAGTGGCACAGGGAGGGGGATGTGTGGTGAAGAGGCACAAGGTGGGTGATGTGTGGTGGAGAGGCACAGGGAGGGGGATGGGTGGTGAAGAGGCACAAGGTGGGGGATGTGTGGTTAAGAGGTACAGGGAGGGGGATGTGTGGTGAAGAGACAAAAGGTTAAGGATGTGTGGTGAAGAGGCACAGGGAGTGGGATGTGTGGTGAAGAGGCACAGGGAGGGGTATGTGTGGTGAAGAGGCACAGGGAGGGGTATGTGTTGTGAAGAGACACAGGGAGGGGGATGTGTCGTGAAGAGGCACAGGGAGTGGGATGTGTGGTGAAGAGGCACAAAGTGGGGCATGTGTGGTGAAGAGGCACAGGGTTGGGGATGTGTGCTGAAGAGGCACAGGGTGGGGGATGTATGGTGAAGAGGCACAGGGTGGGGGTTGTGTGGTGAAGAGGCACAGGGTGGGGTATGTGTGTTAAAGTGGCACAGGGTGAGGGATGTGTGGTGAAGAGGCACAGGGTGGAGGATGTGCGGTGAAGTGGCACAGGGAGGGGGATGTGTGGTGAAGAGGCACAAGGTGGGTGATGTGTGGTGGAGAGGCACAGGGAGGGGGATGGGTGGTGAAGAGGCACAAGGTGGGGGATGTGTGGTTAAGAGGTACAGGGAGGGGGATGTGTGGTGAAGAGACAAAAGGTTAAGGATGTGTGGTGAAGAGGCACAGGGAGTGGGATGTGTGGTGAAGAGGCACAGGGAGGGGTATGTGTGGTGAAGAGGCACAGGGAGGGGTATGTGTTGTGAAGAGACACAGGGAGGGGGATGTGTCGTGAAGAGGCACAGGGAGTGGGATGTGTGGTGAAGAGGCACAAAGTGGGGCATGTGTGGTGAAGAGGCACAAGGTGGGTGATGTGTGGTGGAGAGGCACAGGGAGGGGGATGGGTGGTGAAGAGGCACAAGGTGGGGGATGTGTGGTTAAGAGGTACAGGGAGGGGGATGTGTGGTGAAGAGACAAAAGGTTAAGGATGTGTGGTGAAGAGGCACAGGGAGTGGGATGTGTGGTGAAGAGGCACAGGGAGGGGTATGTGTGGTGAAGAGTCACAGGGAGGGGTATGTGTTGTGAAGAGACACAGGGAGGGGGATGTGTCGTGAAGAGGCACAGGGAGTGGGATGTGTGGTGAAGAGGCACAAAGTGGGGCATGTGTGGTGAAGAGGCATAGGGTTGGGGATGTGTGGTAAAGTGGCACAGGGAGGGGGATGTGTGGTGAAGAGGCACAAGGTGGGGGATGTTTGGTGAAGAGGCACAGAGAGGGGGATGTGTGGCGAAGAGGCACAAGGTGGGGGATGTGTGGTGAAGAGGCACAAGGTGGGGGATGTGTAGTGAAGAGGCACAGGGTTGGGGATGTGTGGTGAAGAGGCACCGGGTGGGGGATGTGTGGTGAAGAGGCACTGGGTGGGGTATGTGTTGTGAAGAGACACAGGGAGGGGGATGTGTCGTGAAGAGGCACAGGGAGTGGGATGTGTGGTGAAGAGGCACAAGGTGGGGCATGTGTGGTGAAGAGGCATAGGGTTGGGGATGTGTGGTAAAGTGGCACAGGGAGGGGGATGTGTGGTGAAGAGGCACAAGGTGGGGGATGTGTGGTCAAGAGGCACAGAGAGGGGGATGTGTGGTGAAGAGGCACAAGGTGGGGGATGTGTGGTGAAGAGGCACAGAGAGGGGGATGTGTGGTGAAGAGGCACAAGGTGGGGGATGTGTGGTGAAGAGGCACAAGGTGGGGGATGTGTAGTGAAGAGGCACAGGGTTGGGGATGTGTGGTGAAGAGGCACCGGGTGGGGGATGTGTGGTGAAGAGGCACAAGGTGGGGCATGTGTGGTGAAGAGGCATAGGGTTGGGGATGTGTGGTAAAGTGGCACAGGGAGGGGGATGTGTGGTGAAGAGGCACAGGGTGGGGGATGTGTGGTGAAGTGGCACAGGGAGGGGGATGTGTGGTGAAGAGGCACAAGGTGGGGGATGTGCGGTGAAGAGGCACAGAGAGGGGGATGTGTGGTGAAGAGGCACAAGGTGGGGGATGTGTGGTGAAGAGGCACAAGGTGGGGGATGTGTAGTGAAGAGGCACAGGGTTGGGGATGTGTGGTGAAGAGGCACCGGGTGGGGGATGTGTGGTGAAGAGGCACTGGGTGGGGGATGTGTGGTGAAGAGGCACCGGGTGGGGGATGTGTGGTGAAGAGGCACTGGGTGGGGGATGTGTGGTGAAGAGACACAAGGTGGGGGATGTGTGGTGAAGAGGCACTGGGTGGGGGATGTGTGGTGAAGAGGCACAGGGAGGGGGATATGTGGTGAAGAGGCACAAGGTGGGGGATGTGTGGTGAAGAGGCACAGGGTTGGGGATGTGTGGTGTGAAGAGGCACTGGGTGGAGGATGTGTGGTGAAGAGGCACAAGGTGGGGGATGTGTAGTGAAGAGGCACAGGGAGGGGTATGTGTGGTGAAGAGGCACTGGGTGGGGGATGTGTGGTGAAGTGGTGAAGAGGTACAGGGAGGGGGATATGTGGTGAAGAGGCACAAGGTGGGGGATGTGTGGTGAAGAGGCACAGGGTTGGGGATGTGTGGTGAAGAGGCACTGGGTGGGGGATGTGTGGTGAAGAGGCACTGGGTGGGGGATGTATGGTGAAGAGACACAAGGTGGGGGATGTGTGGTGAAGAGGCACAGGGAGGGGGATGTGTGGTGAAAAGGCCCAGGGTGGGGTATGTGTGGTAAAGTGGCACAGGGTGGGGGATAACACAGGTAATTAAACAAACAGTTAATAATTTTGTTTAGACTAACACAGGTATCAAATTATCAATTATAAGCACACTAGTACACACAGATATAAAATCATCTACCATTTGGTTCACAATAGTTATCAGTAGATACATGGATGCTTACCCAGCTGGTTTCTACAGATATTTCATTAATTTATACATGACATCTGTTTTATTGTTCTTCCTCTACGGGCCTGATTCAGAGTGCAACACAATTGTAAGTGTAATTTTCATTTGAAATGAGCTGCAGATGCATCCTCTTGACAACAGACACATCCCTAAGACACTTACATCTAAATTGCGAACATGTACAAAAACTAGAGATGTTCGCTGACCCCCATGTTTTGGTTTTGATTCCTGATTTACTTCATGTTTTGGTTTTGCCAAAACCGCCCTTGCGTGTTTTTGTTTTGGATCCCGATTTTTTTTTCTAAAATGCCTATTCTTTTTGCTAAAATCATAGATTTTTGCTTTATTTCCCCCTACATTATTATTAACCTCAATAACACTAATTTCAAGTCATTTGCAGTCAATTTTGACCACCTCACAAGTCACAATATTATTTTCATACACTTTCAAACAAAGACTGCAGATTTAGAAGACCAAGCCTGCCAGACCTATTATTTCTATTTCAGCAATGACAATTAGCAAGGGAGCATTGGAGCTCTCCTTTTTGTGTGTTACCTATATAACACAGTACAATGTAACTGCAGATTTACATCAAGCCTGCCATACCTATTAATTCTATTTCAGCAATAACAATTAGTAATGGATCAATAGAGCTCTCCACTTTGTGTGTTACCTATATAACCCTGTACATTATATGACTGCAGATTTAGAAGACCAAGCCTGTTAGACCTATAAATTCTATTTCAGCAATGACAATTAGCAATGGAGCTCTCCTGAATGTCACTGGAGACTTTGAAGAACACTGCTACCCCTCCTCTTTCTATTCTACCTATGATGCTGCCCAATTGCTCTACAGATTGCCAAGAACTGTGCTACCCCTTCTGTGTATCTCAGTGTAATGGCGCTGGATTAGCATGGAGGGCGGTACTTATAGAATCCAAAACTCGCGATATCCAATGACAAATGATGACGTTTTGCCTTGTTTTCAATTCCGAGGGCGCGCGAAAGTACCGAGCCGGCTCGGCTCTGTACTCGGATCTGCTAAGTTTGGGTGTGTTCAGTTCTCGGGGAACCGAGCTTGAGCATCTCTAACAAAAACCTTTTATTTTATATGCTACAAATGTTATTGCTATGAGAAATCATTTAAACTTGAATTACCTAGCTAATACAGCATTATCAACTTCCTGACATGCATATGAAAAAAAATAATTTATCTTTCCTACATGTTTGGCAAATCCTAATCAATGGCTGCTGAAGTCTCAATAAGTGTCTGTGAATCATTTGAAACCTCTTAACACAAGCAGTTTGCTAGTCCAGATGTTTGTCATCATCAACTGCTACTTACACCTGCACCTTACTTACTGCAGTGGTGTAGCTATAAGGGTTAAAATGTCACATTCTCAACTGAATTAAGGGACCTGCGGTGCCCATAGTGCCATCCTATTGTATACAGGGCAACGACTGACCCAGTTCCACAGCTTGAAACTTCTGGAGTTGTCTTCCCAATCATCAGTGCGGATTGTTCAGCAGCTAGAGCTTCCTTTCACATTGCTGGGCAATGAACTCACCCACATAGATAGCTGAATAGTATTTATGCCATATAACATTGCCAATGCAGATCATCCAGTTTATTCAGCTTTTCTCAAATATTAATTAACAACAATGACCTAGATTGCCAATAACTGAAGTGTCCCACAAGAGCCTTACACCAATTTGTAACAGAATAGTAATCTTATTAAGTTTTTCTGTCAACATTCATTAAAACTCTCCAACCATCATTACTGATAGATTGCATCATTAAGGAGACAATTGGAAATTTAATGGGACGTATGAAAGAAACAAGTGCCAAGCTCCATCAGGTTGGTTATAAGTATATCATTTTTATCAAGACAAGATTTACTTGCTTTGAGAATGGGCTGTCTAGTGATAAAAGAAGCAGAGTCATTAAACCGAGTCATTTTCATACTCCAAATTCCAGCAATCCCAGCAGCACCTTCTGTTAATTTGAATCCAATAATTGGATGAATATATTAGTTTCCCATTTAGCCTTTAAAGTTATGGGTAATGCAGATATCATGTCTGCCATCTAAAGACACACATAGAAATTGGATACATTCCTGTGTAAAATAACTTGTATTAGGTGAATGGTGATGTCATAGCTCATTGATTATAAGCCCATTCTGCACGTTAACTATTTCTCTACACAGCTGCTAAGAAGCTACGAATAGCTCCAGTGTTTTGCCTTTATTATAGTTGAACATTTTGTTGATCTGTAGCTGGATATGTATGAAAGAATTTCTAAATAGCAAAACCACAGATGGTATCAAAAGCAGCCACCTCCTTACTTACATTCAGCATACTTGCCTACATTGGCAAGGACTCCTCCGGGATATCAGTGGGAGGTGGGCATGTTGGGGGTGGGGCCTGATAGGACACATCATTTGGCCCAGCCCCCAAAACAGCAATCACTGTTTCTGGCCAATTACATCAGGGGGCGATTGAGAGTAAGGGTGGGATTGGGTGGAGTCATCTTCACAGAATGCATTCCAAGGGAGAAGGCTCCTTTGTGAGTTTGTGTTGTGTGTTAGAAATCATTCTAATTCTTGGTTAAATTACAGGTTACTGTATATTGTTTTGGGTAAACACTAAACATAGATAACCTCCTGCCCCCTGATGCGCAACAGTAATATGCAATATGCCTGTGGTGAAGCCTGCTTGTTTGCATGATAAAATATCTGTCCTCTCTGAACTCCAGGGGATTTGAACATGCTCATAACGTCTTTATTTATTTAGCAGACCAATCTAGTCTGGATTAATAAAGGATTTTAAGTACTTATCTAAATTTATGGCAGGGGAGGAGACTGGTTTTGGTTCTATATAAAGAAGACATACTATCCTGGAGCACAAATGTGCATTAGTATCTGGTCATCTCCAGGAAGATTTGTTTTTGTTTACGAGGTTATGTCAGGTTAGCCTCAATCTGGCCTCTTCCAATTCAGTGCCCCAGGTATAGTACTTTCGCAGGCCTCCAATAGAAATTTAGTTTAGATATACCTCTAAACCTTTAGTTTAGATAGACCTCCTGTCCTCTTGATCCTATTCCCTCGCAAATTGGTAGATCCCTGTCTTCTGTGCTCATTTCACCTCTAACTCAAATCTGTAATCTCTCACTCTCTACTGGCATCTTTCCATCACTATACAAGCATGCAGTGATTACTCCTATTCTAAAAAAACAAAACTCCGACCCAAACTCTCTCTCAAATTACCGTCCCATCTCTCAGCTCCCTTGCCCCTCCAAGCTTCTAGAGAGACTTGCCTACACTCGCCTCAAACGCTTTCTTTCTGCAAACAACCTGTTGGATCCTCTTCAGTCTGGCTTTCGTTCTCAACACTCCACAGAGACTGCGCTGACCAAGGTTGTTAATGATCTGATCACTGCTAAGACTGAACGCCATTACTCTCTCCTAATTCTCCTTGATCTCTCGGCTGCATTTGACACCGTTGACCACTCTCTTCTCATACAAACGCTGCAATCCCTAGGTCTTCAAGACACAGTTCTATCCTGGTTCTCATCTTACCTCTCTAATCGCTCTTTCACTGTTAATTTCTCTGGAGCCACCTCTGCTCCGCTTCCCCTATCAGTTGGAGTACCACAAGGCTCGGTGCTAGGTCCTCTGCTGTTCTCTATCTATACCGCTTCTCTTGGAAATCTAATAAGTTCCTTTGGCTTTCAGTATCATCTCTATGTGGATGATACCCAAATCTATCTATCCTCTCCTGATATCTCGACATCTGTGTTGTCCCGTGTAACTGACTGTCTTTCTGCCATTTCATCTTGGATGTCCTCTCGTCAACTCAAACTTAATCTTTCTAAAACAGAGTTAATAATATTCCCACCCGCCAACAAGAGCATACCTGACATTTCTATCTCTGTTGATAACATGACCATAAATCCCACCCCACAAGCTCGCTGCCTAGGTGTAATCCTTGATTCACGCCTATCCTTTGTTCCCCACATTGACTCTATATCTAAATCATGTTACATACATCTAAAGAACATTTCCAGAATCCGCACATATCTCACACAAGACACTGCTAAAACCTTAATTCATGCACTAATCATCTCCCGCATTGACTATTGCAATTCCCTCCTTACTGGTCTTCCCAAAAACAGACTCAAACCCCTAAAATCTATTTTGCATGCTTCGGCAAGACTGATTTTCCTTGCAAATAGCTATTCCTCTGTTGAATCACTCTGTATGTCTCTACACTGGCTGCCTGTCTTCTACCGAATCCAATATAAAATACTTTTACTAACCTACAAGGCCATCAACAAAGCTGCACCAACATACATCTCCTCTCTTGTCTTAAAATATCTCCCAACTCGGCAACTCCGTTCTGCAAAAGATCTGCGTCTCTCATCCACCCTCATTACATCCTCCCATTCCCGGTTACAGGACTTTTTTCGGGCTGCACCCACTCTATGGAACTCTCTCCCTCGCACAATAAGACTCTCCTCTGTTCTACAAACTTTCAAGCGTTCTCTGAAAACCTACCTATTCAGACAAGCTTATAATATTCCTCAACCACCATCTTAACCTCACTACCTTTAGCCTGTTACACAATTTCACACAAGACAACTACCCCCGGACCAACATTGTTGTGTGACAGGATCATTTAGCTTATGAGTCACCTTACCTTTGCAGTCTGGCTGGGCCAAGATGCAAAATGTATACTTAACCTCATGTGTCAATCTCCCATTGTCCCATAGATTGTAAGCTTGCGAGCAGGGCCTTCTCACCTCTTTGTCTGTTTTACCCAGTTTGTTTATTAGTTTATTACGTTTGTCCCCAATTGTAAAGCACTACGGAATATGTTGGCGCTATATAAATAAATGATGATGATGATGATGATGATGATGATATACCTGAGCAATCTTGTGGTACCCTTTTAAGAGGTAATCTAGGTCCTCTGAAAGGTGGCCGAGTATTCTTCATCCCAAGAACTCAGCAAACTCAAACAGCCCAAAAGGCACATTGAAGGTGAACCACTCCTGTACTTCCCTGGTAAGAGGTACCCTTACTTATATCCAAGGTGGACAGTTGGGGCCAATCTGATATGCAGTTTGTCAAATAGGCTGAGCTTCCTTGGTGTTAACATGGTGGGCCACCACATGAGTGTGTCCAGAATTGCTCTTAAATTGAGGTGGTTGTTCCTCCAACACTTTCCACCTTTTCCTTGCTTTGACCCTAGGTTACTGGTTCCTCTCTTCCTATGCCAGCATACACCCAAGTATGCCAGTCACACTGCTTTTATCAACCCTGTGCTACCCACAGGCAATTAACTGCGTACGTTGCTGCTGGGCAACAGTTGAAGAGAGAGGATGTGTCAAGGGAGGTTTTCTTGAGAATAGGGTAGATGAAAGCATGCTTGAAGGCCAAAAGTAAGATATCAGTGGAAAGAGAGAGGTTAAAGAGGTGAGCAAGGTGACAACAGGCATTGGAAGAGAGGGAGCGGAGGAACTTGGAGGGGACAGGATCAAGAGGGCAGGTTGTAGAAGACGAGGAGGAGAGAAGACAGAGGATCTCAGGCACAGTTACAGGAGGGTAGGAGCTAAGGGTGGCAGAGTGAGTGATAGGGAGGACAGGTGGGGGGAAGCAAGTCTGAAGAGAACAGATATCATTGTGGATAGAGTCAATTTTGTTTTTGAAGTAGGTGGAAAAGTTAGGAGAGGTGATGAACTAGTGGGGGAGAAGGTGGGAAAGGACACACTAGAGAATTAATGGTAGCAAGAGTGGTATAATCCATTTATCTGTATGCATCATCAACTCATGGAAGACACCATCCTGACCGATTGTTGGATCAGTACCCATTCACCAATTTCTGCAAGAACTTTATCTTATATAGCTACACCAGTAACTTGTGATGAATTGTCGTTACCTGAATATGAGAATTGGACAATTCCAAAGAACTTGATATCAAGTTGTTTTAATGATACCAAAGTGTCTTTTTATGTAGTTGACTGAACAGTTCCTCCGTGGTGGAAAGCAAACAGTACATCATTTTCAGCCACTAAGTGCATACGAGTAAATGTTATTGATAAGTATTTGGGTACTATATGAGAATCTGTTAATTGTACTTTTTATCAGTGTAACAGTAGTGATTTAGTGTGGGATTTAACATATAATACGACACAATCATAATGGCAGTAGTTCTTTAAACAAACAATTACTAACAGTAGTGGCATCTAGTGTGGACGTAATGTGTCAAAAGCAAAATCTTCAATGTACAATTGGTTTCCAGGCAGAAATGTATCAAGGTTGTTATGAAATGCACTCAATATAGTATCTGGGGAACAACATAAGCTACCCAAAGCACTCAGGATCGGGCATGGCCTGCAAAAGATAGTGAGCATTGTGGAGGGGCGAGCCATGATGGAGGGCTGCACTGCTGCGGTTGAAAACACATGAAATTTCAGGATGCTATATGAGGAGAAATGGAACGAGTTGATCTGATCGCCTGCCTTGAAAACTCTTAAGGAGTCCAAGTGGAACATGCCTCAGCTCTTACCTTTCACGGAAGATGTGAAAAAGATGCACTTGTACCTCGATGAGAAGCAGCAAGCCTACTGAAATGGCCTATCCACTGATCCTACGGTTACCCACTGGGCACTTCTTGCAAAAGTCACCATGGCACAGATGATCTTGTTCAATTGAAGAAGGGAAGGGGAAGTTTCAAAAATGTTGCTGACTAGCTACTCCTCAAGAGATACCTCGGATCCTTATAAAAATGTGTCCCTAGCGCTTTCCGAGGTTGAGAGGAAGCTCTGCTGGCACTTCACTCACATTGAAATCCAAGGAAAACGAGGGAGAAAAGTCCCCATCCTGCTAACATCAGCCCTGCAAGCTGCAATGAAACTTCTCACAGAAAAGCGTGAAAAATGGGGAGTGGATAGCCAAAATGTCTACATGTTTGCCAGACCAGCTGCCTTGTCACACTTCAGAGGCTCCGATTGCATACGACTGAGTGTAGGGCCAAGCATCCCCACACGCTGTCCTCCATGAAGCTTCGAAAGCACATTGCCACTCTCTCGAAGATCCTCAACCTAAACGACACAGAACTGAATCAGTAGGCAGACTTCCTTGGGCACGACATCAGGGTTCACCGACAGTATTACCACCTCCCAGAAGGTACCCTCCTACTCACCAAGATCAGCAAACTATTAATGACTCTCGAGAGTGGCAGACTGGCCAAATTCAAAGGCAAGAATTTGGAAGAGATGCACATTGACGGTAAGTGAGAAATCTGGTGTCTGATGTATGCTTTTGACTTTTACCTTGGTCATTTACATGTTACCTATTTCTTTTCAGAACCGGTCCAGCTACAAAGAGACATGTCGGTTGATGAGCAATCCCCGTGACAGAGAGACAAGTGGCCAAGCGTTTAGTCGACACTTCCACGTCAGAAGAGAGGCGGTGTATGGACCTGGCAACACGGGACCAATGCCCAGCCATGGCTTCCATAGATAGGTGTAGCACACAGTTTTGCTAGGCAGAAGAACTTTGCCTTCTCTGTGTTTTGCGGAGCCATAATGGACCACTCTACTTCCTTTCAATTTGCAAAGAAGTGCGTAAGAAATCTTTGGGACAGAGAGGAGGTCCAGGCTGTGGAGAAACACTTGATGAGGTTTATACAGACAAGCCAGGTGCCCAGAAAGCTAGACTGTGTTGCATTCCTCATGGCTGAACCATCCATACTGAAAGATCGGAACTGGTCGGGGGTGAAATTCTACATAAAGCACCGCATAACAGCTTTAAAGAGGGATCAAACTTGTTGAAATGATGCAAAGTGGTTGAACAGGCATGTAGCCTCCATGGCTAGGTGTCGGTGTAAGTGGTCATGTGGATGTCCTCAGACAGTCAAAATACATGACACTTTCCCCATCATGCAGTCCGTGTCAGTACTTTATGCAAAGTCAAAGTGTAAATCTCATGTTGTAACTCTGGTGACAAACCGCTACTACACATACCCCTATGTGTCACATTTCAATGCAGGAATACAGCTAAGGAGCCAAGAATATGGGGAAAAACACTCAATGTTTATTTGCTGAAGAGTACAAAACAGTAGGAGTAATAATGAGCTTGCAGTAAATACCAGGTACACAGCTGATGCAGGTAAGCAGGAGGTATAGAGAGATCCCAAGTAGCAAGAAAACCAGAAGCACAGCAGAAGGAAGCAACAACAATGTAACAACAATAACCAGCAATGTATGCTGGGAGTGACAGGTATAAGAAGGGACACACCCAGGTGCAAGGGATAATGAATGAGCAGGTTAACCCCTAGTACAAATAAGGAGCACAATAGCAGCACCTCTGGTGAATAGAGGTACTGCCACAATATAAATATATATATATATATATATATATATATATATATATATATATATATATATATATATATAACACAATAATAAAGTCCAAAAGGCAGGAGCTGCCAGGCAAAGCAGCATGCAATGCAAGGCTTGCGGGCAGATCCTGACACTATGATTGTTTTGTCGACAGGACAATAGGAAATGGGTGTCCCTATACGCCATGTTCCAGACATGTGTCCTCAAGATGCAGTAAAAACAAGTATTTGTGTGTGTGTGTGTGTGTGTGCGTGTGTGTGTTAGGGAATTTAGAAAATAAGCTCCAATGGGGCCGGGAATGATGTGAGTTCTCTGCACAGCACTGCAGAAAAAGTGGCTCTATATAAATAGCTGCTGCTGCCGATGATGATGATGGGTTAATGGATGCCATTAGAGTTAACTGGGTGTAGGAATGAGAAGCATTTCCAATGGGTTGCATCTTGGGACTACTGAAGAAGTGCTAGTTGACTTCAACTCATAAGCCAACTAGGCTGATGGTTCTAGGATGGCCAGGTTACGATCTACCACCCTCTCTCAAGTTGTGGAAGCCAGTTTTAGCAACAGCTGCTCTGTATGCCCTTCAGTGGGGTTACTTACTTCCCTTTCAGCCATCAGGAACAAACTGTCTTAAGCTGACCAATGTACTCTGCATGTGAACTGCTCCTTACTTCAATCACATTCCAGTGCCTGGAACTTGATTGAGTTAATTTATCAGGGTGAGATCAGAAGATTATATTGTAAAATAGACAAAGCAAGGCACCATTTATGTGTACTTATTTTGTTATATCTTAATTCTACCTGTTTTATCCCCCAAAATACTGTTACACTTCATAAATAGCAGACATGAGCTAAACAGATTTTCATTATTTTGAGAACAATGAGTTATTTAGTCCCTTAGTGTTAATCAATAGTAGTTATACATCCTGTTGCGCTGATATATAGTACAAAGGAGATTGATCTAAGTCTCACATATTCAATGGCCAGGCACTTTCTTCCACCCCTGAATGATCCACTATGGGATACCCTATCAATCTGATCAGACTTTTCCACAGCCTTTAAATCTTTAAACACTTTCTGAAAATCCATCTCTTAAGTAGAGCTTACCGTACTCCTGCCTATACTATTTGCACCAGCGTACCCTCACAACTGTCTCAATGTCCTATGAGCCACATTAATTTGTTTTGTTTTAGCTGTATCCTCTTCCAAGTAGAATTTAAGCTCTCTCATGAGCAGAATGCTCCCTACCCTATGCTTTTATGTCTGCATTTATATTGTCTACCTTGTATGTCACTGTTTTATGTATGTCCTGCTTTCCACACTGTCCGACACCATGGAGCACTGTAGCACCTTACAAGTCAATGATAAAAATAATAATGATGAGGATGTGGCCTATTTATTCACAAGTAACTAGTGACATCTAAATATTTTATGTCAGGCGCCGCCTACGCATCACTCCCATAGAGCGGGGATGGATGCCTGCCACTTCTGGCTGGGGAAGCCCTGTTGCCAAGCAACAGAGACGCAGCTTCCCCCAGGTGCCCGAGTGTCTCCAGACACATGCGCAGTAGCGTGTCCCATTGCCAGGAATGGGATACTATGATTCTGGCTTCCTGTCGGTGGTCAGTGACATTACTGTCCTCTGTCCTATCAGCTCACAGGCAACTCTATTTAAATCTAACTCTGGCACCATTAGGGTGCCAGAGTATCAGGTCCTCCTGTCTAAAGCTTACCTAGTGTTTATCTCTGAGAGATCTAAGGTAACCTATATTATCTCCCTCATTACTGGCCAAGCTCTCACCTGGGCTTCTCTGTTATGGAAACGGGATGACATCTCATTCATAATTCCTTGGTTGTTAAGGAGAACTTTGGAAAAGTCTTTGCTGAACCTGGTCGTGTTTCGTCAGCTGACACTAGTCTCCTCACTTTCAAAATCATGGTCCACCTTTTGAAGAAACCATGCAGATTTGCTGCTCCCGTCTAACTCGTGAAGAACGTGAATGTTGCATTAAAAATCATCTATGCTTTTACTGTGGCGAGGCCAGACATCTGCCATCTTCCTGCACCAATAAACCGGGAAACATCACCTCCTGGCAATAAATAGGGTTGTTGTGCTAAACTCCAGTGTCGACACTCCCTGACTTTAAAGAAAGCCGATTTCCTTATGCTTATCACTCTCATTTCTTCCGATGGTCCCGTAGCTCTAGTTTCTGAACTCCAATTATCCTTTCATTCATTGCAGCAACCCTTGGTTCTAACCGCAGTGGATGATAATCGTGTGTCTAAATACATATCTGAGAACCTTCAACAGGGTTTTATACGTAAATCTTCTTCACCGGCAAAAGCAGGCTTTTTCTTCGTAAAAAAAAAAGGATGGTTCCTTGGGACCCTCTTTCATCGCCTGAAACCGAAACCATTATCCTCTTTTCCTTATTCCATCTCTGAATAGGACCTCAGAGGAGCCTACAAGTTGATGCACATTCACAAAGGCGACAAATGAAAGACCACTTTTATTACTCAAGATGGGCATTAGAAGCACCTTGTGACGCCTTTTGTAATTTGCATTACCATTGTGGTGTTCCAAGAATTTGTGAACTTTCATACTACTTGGTTTTAGTCGATGATAGTCTCCACCCATCGCAAGCAAGTCAAGGAAATTCTCTCGCACTTATATTCCGGGTTGGGTACAGTTTTTCGATAGTGAAAAATATGACACCGAGGAGACCTACAAATATGACACCGAGGAGACCTACAAATAAAAAACGAATTTAGTAAAAATCGATTTCAATATAAATAGACTTACTTGAAAACCGACGCTGCACATCTCCGATGGCACCAGCATGCTGACAGCAACTTATTCTGAATGAAGAGCTCTCCGGCACTACACATTGGCGCCGTCCTTTCTAAGTAATCCTCCTCTGGACTCCTTGGGGCATATTCAATTGACGGCGGGATCGCCGAAAATCCAGCGCTCCAAAAATATTACCGTTAATACGGTAATCCTGTGCGTAAAAACCATTAATACGGTAATTTTCTCGCTGGATTTCAGCTCGCAGCGAGTTGAAATGCAGCGAGATATTACCGTATTAACGGTAATATTTTTGGAGTGCGGGATTTTCGGCGATCCCGCTGTCAATTGAATATGCCCCTTTGAACTTTGTGGATTCCTCTCTAAGAAATGTTTTCCCTGTGAAAAAATGTAAATATTTATTTTATCTTTCTAATAACATGATAATATTATTAGTAATGGGTCCAAAGTAATGCATATTCATAGCTTATGTTGGCGGTTCCCAAACTGTGCGCTGCGGCTCCCAGGGGTGCCGCGGCACTGTTACTGGGGTGCCGCGAGCCAGACATAAAAAAAAAAACAAAGAACACATATACTTACCAATCCGCCGGGCGCCGGGACCCAGCAGCCTCCTCTCTCCCGCAGCTGTCACTGAATATCGACGTCAGTAACAAGCTGCTGTGGGAGAGAGAAGGCTGCTAGGTCCCGGCACCCGGCGGATTGGTAAGTTTATGTGTTCTTTGTTTTTTTTTTATGTCTGGCGCGGGGCAGAGGAGTGAGAGGGAGTGTGACAGTGGGCAGAGGATGGGGACAGCGGGCAGAGGATGGGGACAGCAGGCAGAGGATGGGGACAGCGGTGCAGAGGAGTGAGAGGGAGTGTGACAGCGGGCAGACAGCAGGGCACAGGAGAGTGACAGCGGGGCACAGGAGAGTGACAGCAGGGCACAGGAGAGTGTCAGCAGGGCAGAGGAGAGTGACAGCAGGGCACAGGAGAGTGACAGCAGGGCACAGGAGAGTGACAGCGGGGCAGACAGCGGGGCACAGGAGAGTGACAGCAGGGCACAGGAGAGTGTCAGCGGGGCAGAGGAGAGTGACAGCAGGGCACAGGAGAGTGACAGCGGGGCAGACAGCGGGGCACAGGAGAGTGACAGCGGGGCACAGGAGAGTGACAGCAGGCCACAGGTGAGTGACAGAGGGGCACAGGAGAGTGACAGCGGGGCACAGGAGAGTGACAGCAGGGCACAGGAGAGTGACAGCGGGGCAGACAGCAGGGCACAGGAGAGTGACAGCGGGGCACAGGAGAGTGACAGTAGGCCACAGGAGAGTGACAGAGGGGCACAGGAGAGTGACAGCGGGGCAGACAGCGGGGCACAGGAGAGTGACAGCGGGGCACAGGAGAGTGACAGCGGGGCAGTGGAGGAGGACACAGCGGGGCAGTGGAGGAGGACACAGCGTGAGAGGGGCAGTGGAGGGGGGACATCATGAGAGGGGCAGTGGAGGGGGACACAGTGTGAGAGGGGCAGTGGAGGGGGACACAGCGTGAGAGAGGGCAGAGGAGGGGACAGAGGGCAGAGGAGGGGGACAGCGTGAGAGAGGGCAGAGGAGGGGGACATCGTGAGAGAGGGCAGAGGAGGGGGGACATCGTGAGAGAGGGCAGAGGAGAGGGGACAGGGTGACGGGGGACAGTGTGAGAGGGGGCAGTGTGTCTGGATGCAGAGGGGGCAGTGTGTCTGGATGCAGAGGGGGCATTTTTGCATACAACTAAATAAGTATTTCTGTCCAGACCTAAATACTTATTATAATTTTTTGACCCAACTACTTCTAAAACAGGACTGCTCAATAATTATTTTGGAGGGGTGCCTTGAAAAAATTTGGAGACTCTAAGGGTGCCGCGAACTGCAAAAGTTTGGGAACCACTAGCTTATGTAATTAATATCTACAAAATTCATAGTTGTGTGATTTGAAATATATTAATGTATTGCCCCCAGTTCATATTATTCCACACAGTAGTGCCCAAGTTCACATTATGCCACAGAGCGGTGCCCTGCAAATCACATTATGAACAGAGCTATGCCCTCCAAATCACATTATGCTACAGAGCTGTACCTCCCCAAATCAAATTATGTCACAGAGTTGTGCCCCCAGTTCACATTAAGTCACATAGCATTGCACCCAGTACACATTAAGCCACATAGCATTGCCCCCAGTTCACATTAAGGCACATATTATTGCCCCCAGCTCACATTATGTCACACATAAGTGCCCCTAGTTCAAATACATGTAGGCAACAGGTGTGTGACTCACCTCATCAGCACATCCGTCACACAGTTCCTTAACAGAATCTGGGAGGATCTGCTGCGCATGTGTAGCAGATCCATTTCGTCCGTCTTCAGTCTTACAAGCAGCTCCTGGTGGTATGCCAGATGACAATGTGCTGTGTACCATGTCCGGTAAAGGAAATGGAAATGACCTACCATTAAGGCTGGTACAATTTTGTTTAAACCTAGTGGCTGAGAGATAGAAAGAGGATGTTTCCTGGACTCTCTGATTGTGTTTTGCTTAGAACAACTGGGAAGCATCTTTTGCCTGTTTCTTGGGTGTATGGTGTGGCCATACACTCTATGGCTATACAGCTAATGGGTATTGTGACGATTATGTATTATTGTTATTTTCCCTTAATATTCAGGTAGGACAATGTATACTGTAAGTGACATGAGTCTGAACCTATGCAAGTGTCAATAATCTGTTGAAAATAGCCAGGCCCGGGATAGATAAGGATGTCAGAGGAGTTTGAAGCCCCAAAGTTGTAAACCATATAGCCACTCAAGCAGAGCAGAGGTGAGAGATTCTCTGAGGTGCCCAAACATATATCTTAGTGATAGATAATTTACTTCTAAAAGCACTGTGTCATTTTGGGAATCAATCTGACTTAATTGAAAATGTAATTCTTAAGGGGGGAGTGAAGAGCCTGTAGGAAGGGTTTAAAATCTTCTGCTTTAGACATTACATTGTGCATTTTCATGAGGAGGTCTATCAAGACTGAAATATCCCATACTTTTCAAATGTGTTCCCTTACACACACCAAGGGCTAGATTTACTAAGCTGTGGGTTTGAAAAAGTGGGGATGTTGCCTATAGCAACCAATCAGATTCTAGCTTTCATTTATTTAGTGCTTTCAACAAAATGACAGCTAGAATCTGATTGGTTGCTATAAGCAACATCTCCACTTTTTCAAACCCGCAGCTTAGTAAATCTAGCCCCAAGTCTTAACTAGTAAGTAGTGGCTTTTCTGAAACTTATTTGTGCAACTTATTGTATGTATTGTTATAAACTTTTCTGTAACTAAGCCTTGAAAACATTTTTCATATTAAATAAATTTAATCTAGTGTGTTTTCCATGAGTCTTTGTGAACTTACAAAGCCCAGGGAGGCTCATGCTACATGTGTATGTGATTTAAGTGTTAAACATTAATAAGTGGTTTTGGTGAACGTAAGGACACCATAATAAATCCTTTGTGGTGGCAGAAAAGGTGTATTCATGGCTAAGTGACTAAGGTGACGCCAGTCATGGCAAGCTGTTCAGATTGCTGTATCTGGGACAGGCTGGGCGTTCGTGACAGATATGATGGCTTATATGATACCCAGTATGTGACTAGAAGAACTCTGATTCGTAGATCAGTAGATCTGATTAATTGTCACTGGCCATTCACCGATGAGTTTGTTGGAAGGTCCTTATACATTGAATGATGAATAGCTAAATTATCCACCAATAAGAGTGCTGATAGCTGTCTATAGTGGTGGAGCTACTGTGGGTGACTTTTGGTATGGGAGCTATGGGTCTGTACTTGAGAGAGCCCTATCAAAGCTGTCCCCCTGGCACAGTGGAGAAATGAGCACAGTGGAGGTCTCTTCTGAGGGGTTCAAGCACAGTAGACTCATGCACAGTAGATACACAGCATCAAGTCCCTAATCAAGTTCTGCTATTAGACCCTATTCCAGCCCTGACTAGGTGCGAACATGTTGTGCAAGGCAATCCTTAACTTCAGCACACCCAGAGGCAGCCTGGGTCCACAGACGGGTAAGTATTCGATTTGGATTTCTCACCTGAAATCTGTGGCTTACATTTTTCCCCAGCAGAGGTTAGTGGTGGGATATATTCTAAATCATTGTTAATGATGATGGTGTCAATATGGAGAATTGCCCATATGGAGAATTCCCCTGATCAACAACTGGATCCAGGTAGGTCATATTTCGTAGCCTCCTAGTAGAAGCGTTCAGTGAAACGTATGTCAGGTTTTAGTGAGGGAGTTTATGTTGCAAGCTTAGCAGTCAAGGCTCTGTAGATTTAGGAAGATAGGTTTTATCTCTTGCTCTTAGTCTGGAACTTGTGATTTTCTTAGGACTATATGATGCAGTTTGCGATAGTGCCATCTTAGGAAGTACGCCTCAAACTGACAGTCTGAATCAGACATGTTTGATTAAAGAATGTAGACCTTTGTGACTAGATTCATCCACATTATTAGGTCTCATTACTATGAACCTTACCTGCCTTCACATTCTCATCATGTAACCTATTGATACATATGGGTATTGTAGGTTAGCACTATTACATACATGTGCTAACACTGACCCGTAATCTTGGAACAATCTGCATGTGTGAGATTTAAAACCAGTTCCCAAATCATGAATTTCTTAACAGGAGATATTATTAGGGACTTAATACATAGGATCTCAGCTATAAGACCATTCAGGAACGATCTCTATCAGCACATCAGATCGTTCACAGACGGGGGTGATTACTGGTTACACAACGGAATTGAATAGGTTCACTTATCAGCTGCATCACAAAGTTACATTTTGATTATCTAGTGACTATTTTATTAGTGCCATTCACATTTATTTGATCATTGCGGATCAGAATTTGACAGTCTGCAGATGAGGCACTATTGAGAATAATAATTTATACAGGTTTACACTCCATTCATACTCAAATTTTTTAAGTTTTTTTTAATATTTTGCTTTTTAACATTTGAATATATATCAATAAAGTTATGTTTTTACGTGTGTTAAATTTTTCAAGTCCATGATTGAGTGTGCTATTATGGATTCAGAACAGGGTCTCAAGTTGGTATTAATCCTATGTTGCTGACATTTTCATCACATATTTGAGGTGTGCCTTCCCTAGTTAGTATTCTTTCTCTCCTTTTTTTCTTTGAAGTACAGGTCGTATTTCGTTTCAGCATCCCCTGCATCGGTGACAGCAAAACAAATCACTGTCAGCCAATCAGCGGCCAGGATGGCAAGCCAATTGGGGCTCTCCTCCGGCCATTTGAATTTTTGGCGCCACGGCGACCAAATGCTGCTAGCCGTATCACCACTCCATGGCCATGCAGCGGCTGTTATTTAGTCATCACGTATGGTGTAGGTTCAGTCCTTCGGTGGGTGTCAAGCAGAGAATAGCTCTGCAGAGAAGATGCCGGATAGAAGAAAGAAGATGCCAGATAGAAGAAAGAAGGCGCCGGATAGAAAAAAGAAGACACAGGAGAGAGGAAAGAAGACACCATGCTGGTCAAGGAAGATATTGTGTTCAAGACAGAAGACAGTGAACCCAGAATGACAGACAGTTCAAGGCTAAATCGAGGTCTTGGCAATAAGAGTAGAGTACACAGTGTCACCTTGGACACCCCCTCCCCTCCCTTCCACTCCAGCTTCTTGCCCTCTAGTAATTCTAGTGGTTTCTTTCTTAAACTGAAGAGGTGTGGGAGCTATCGAAAGAGGAGCTTGACTAGCGGGTGATACAATTGAAACCAGGTAAAGCCCGTTACATCTACTTTTTAAAGCTACAGATGTACAGAATTGCGGACCCCTTATCAATAAAAGATAATAATAAATATTTTCCCCTCTTCCTTTTTCTTCAATCCTCTTTTCATTTTTTTTTTGTTATCCCCTTACAAAATTACAGTTCTTGTTTATTGTCTATACTCATGTACAGCCATCATCATCATCACCATTTATTTATATAGCGCCACTAATTCCGCAGCGCTGTACAAAAAACTCACATCAGTCCCTGCCCCATTGGGGTTTACAGTCTAAATTCCCATCCTTTCCATTTTAATATCATTCTACACCAACAGTTTCAATAAAAAGTTTTACAAATAAAATGTAAAAATAAAGCCTATGTACCTTAGAGGCCTGTAACCTGATAAGAGGTAGGTGACACATTACAAATGTAATCTCTGATAGGGTGATAAGGTAAAGAAAATGGAAGAACAATAACACAATTTATTATCAGTTTAAGATTAACTGAACATTGACATATAAGAAGACAATATATATCACAACATCTGATACACAAGTAAATAGATGAACAACAGCCTGGGTACACACTACAGGAAAATTCTAACAATGCAATTTTAGC
The DNA here is from genome assembly GCF_038048845.1 of Mixophyes fleayi. Classification (NCBI taxonomy): domain Eukaryota; kingdom Metazoa; phylum Chordata; class Amphibia; order Anura; family Limnodynastidae; genus Mixophyes; species Mixophyes fleayi. The sequence continues at coordinate 154,893,452 of NC_134407.1, read as the reverse complement.
GATTTTAACAACGACAGGAAAAAAAAAGTCCCAATCAGCATCACCATGCTGATTCATGTGTACACAGTATACCTATTGTACATGATTACCTTAAGATCTGTGCTCTTCATCTGTCAGAACCAACTACTGCAAGGTAGCCAAGGCAAAGTGACAGCTCTCCTGGCCTGTGGTGGGAACAATTCTGTTTGCTCTTGGTGTCACATGTAAACCCAACTTTGTCCACTTGAAATTAAGTAGGAGGGTTTTACGAAACAGGAAAATGGCTAGCACCGTGTGAGGAATTATCCCACAATGATTACCTTCCGAGCCACTCTGCAGCGAATTTCTGCATCCAGAAGAGGATAAACAGCTTCCAGCTTGGGACAACCTCCCCCCGATCTACCTGCACCAGGCAACACTACTCCTGCACGGGCTCCACACGCCTGTGTTCCATCTCCTTGGAATCATCCCCAAGCTGGACTATTCCCTGAACACAAGCATTAGTGTCAGACCACAGTCTCAGCGCCTCCGATTCCCAGACACCAGCTCCTCCAGTACCAGCCGATGTCAAACAACCCTGTATCCTGCATCCTGTTTGGTGTCAAACATGAGCACAAGTACAAAGCTGCTTACTAATTATAGCTAAATTGTCATTCCAATTGTGCAGAGTGCATACACACTGCAGAATTGGAACGGCATCATTGAACAAGATTTTTAGTTTAGTTTAAAAATTTCGCTAAGCGATATTATGTGCTTTGGAACGATAATCGTTCCTCGTTTCAGGGAACATACTACTGTGATATTTGGCCAACCAGTCATTTATCATCTGATTGTCCCTATAATCGGCTGAAAACACAGTAGTGTGTACCCAGCCTAAAAGTGTGATTTATTAGGTTCATTGTTAGCATATTATCAGACTCTTATCAGACTCTTAAGGGTTTTCATTGTAGTCTAGGCATCTAAAATATGGACACGTATAAGTACCACATTAAAAGTTATACCATAGTAATGTTTATTCTGGACCTTAACTAGGGCCCTGAATCTAAAGAGCATGATTTAGCAACATATATTATTGCCAACCTTTGCAATAATGAAGAGGAGATTGGTAAGGGGAAGGTTGTTAGAAGGGTAGACTGATAAAGGGAAGGTGATAGTGGGTGAAATTGATAAAGGGGATGATAGATGGGGAAAATAACAAAGGGGGTGATAGAAGGGGGAGAATGATAAAGTGTGTGATGAAGGGGGTGTGGTGATAGTCATGATGATGGAATGCACTGTTACTTACCAACCACTAAAGATGTCCACAAGTGATTACTTAATTGGATTTCAGCTGTATGCGTAGAACTTCTTAATATCAGTTGTACACAATTGCAATAGATTATCTATTATATTGCACATAATGATGATGATGTAATGATGGTATAAGGTACATATGCCAGCTATGTGTGTTTAATTTAAAAATGTGAGTCCTTATGTTTTAACTTTCAGTTAGTTAGAGCCCAAAATATCCCAAGAAAAGAACAGACGGCACAGCCCTTGTTTTGCGCCCTTGTTTTGCTGGTGAGGAGCTGGTATTCACGTCATGGAAAACTATGACAAGCTCCTAGCCCACCAAAACTTCTACACATGAAAAGACATGAGAGATCTGTGTAACCCATGTGTTTTGGTTTTGGTTCTAAAATCATCTTCATGTTTAATTTTGGTTTTGGCAAAAAAAGTGGAACTGGCCAAAGTAAAGATTATATAACTGTGACAGTCCACTGGGTTCGTGAATCGCCTTCAGCAGCAGGAACAGCAGCAGCATCTAACAAACAATGCCAGATCTTTCAGATCCAGACTACTCTGTCTATCACCAACTTCACTGAGAGGTATACCGCTGACAACCTTTTCGAAAAACTAAGGGATGTCATTGCAACATTGTTTATCCCGCTTGGGCTCTCCTCAGCATATGTGAATTGATTTCTGATAACGCCATTAATATTGTGAGAGCATTACAGTGGGGTGAATTCCATCACATTCCCTGTTTTTCTCACACAATCAAGTTGGTGGTGTAGAGCTTTTTAAAAAAATGACAGTGATATGCAGGAGATGCTGTCTGTGTACCAAAATATTTTGGGACATTTTAGGCATTCTGCAACAGCAGGAATGAGATTGCAGCAGCTACAAGAAGAAAACAATTTGCCCTGCCACCAACTGAAGCAAGAGGTGGTAACAAGGTGGAATTCCACCCTTTATATGCTTCTGAGGATGGAGGAACAGTGAAAAGTCATCCATGCTTACAACCCATAACATTATGAAAGGAGGGGGACTTTAGTCCAGCACAGTGGAGAATACTTTCCATTTTGTGCAAGGTGCTGACATCTTTCGACGTCATCAACTGTGAAGTGAGTTCAGACACTGCTAGCTGGAGTCAAGTGATTCCCTTAATTAGACTTTTGGAAAAGCACCTTGAGAAATTGAAGGAAAAAAAGAAACAAAAAAATTTCACCAACATTGGCCAAAGGCTGCAGCGAGGTGGCTGGCTAAAAATAGTGACGGAGCAGTGGCACAAACACATGGCAGATTAAAAAAAATATATGATATCTATGAAACATAGTGGCAGGTATGATGGCAGTTTAATAAAGTGAAAAGCACCTTTAAATCATGCAGGCTGTGCACTGAGTGATAGGATGGTTTCTTTACAAAAGAAGATAACACAAGGAAAAGTCTATGACTAGCAGCAACTGGTAATGAGTAGATGAAAGTACACGAGGATCCAGATGGACAAGGAAACGTGAGGAGAGTCAGTGGTCTGCGTATAGCAAGTTGTACCACTGCTATAGTGAGGAGGAATGTCCAGGAGTAGCGAGGAGGTAGTGAGAGTCAGCGGTCTGCGTATAGCAAGTTGTACCGCTGTCTATAGTGAAGGAATGGAATCCAGGTGAAGGTAGGTAACGGGGAAGTCAGTGGTCTGCATGTAGCAAGTTGTACCACTGCTATGTGAGAGGATACTTGAAACTGGTGTCACAGGGAACAGGAGTCAGTGGTCTGCGTCAGCAAGTTGTACCACTGCTATATATATGTGAGGAGGGGCACGAGGAGATGAATGTAAAGCAGAGTATACACGGGGCACACAGAACTTGATCCCATGATGATATCCACAATACAACAATAACTGACCAGCGCTGCTTGAAGTATACAAAGTCTCAATAGCAATCCAGGCAATAGAAAACAAAGTCAATGGTAACAATAGCTTCAGTGGATAGGAGGCTCCGGAGAAGAACACAACTCAGTCCAAACGGATATGCAATACAAAAGCAAAGTCAATGGAAAGTATGCATACCGCGGTTCAGGAGAGCAGGCTGTCAGAGCGACGAGCAGGGATACCTGAAGGCCGGCAGGAGGAGAGACCACTGGAGGGTGGAAGCGGTAATCAGGTTGGTGCAGCGCACGACAGGTAATCCAGAATCAAAGAAGCAATACTCAGGAAGCAGTAGTAAGTGAAACTGGAAACATGATGAACACGGGAGAGTTGAGGCGGTCTGGTATCCAGTAGTAGTGGTAACGGAGGCAGTGGGGAGCTGACACGATAAACACCGGAGAGTTGAAGTGAGCAGGAACTCTGTAGTAGTAACGGAGGCAGCGGATAGGAATCAGCTGAGTGCAGGCACGATGAACACAGGAGAGTTGAAGTGAGCAGGAACGCTGTAGTAGTAACGGAGGCAGCGGATAGGAATCAGCTGAGTGCAGGCACGATGAACACAGGAGAGTTGAAGTGAGCAGGAACTCTGACAACCACAATAGCAGTAAACAGGAATCAGCAGAAGCTGAATACACGAAGAACACAGGAACACCTTCAGAGGCTCATGGGGAATGAGACTCCAAGATCAGGCAACCAGGTAATGATCACAGGTGGTTTAAATAGGGAGGGTTGCCTGATCATCCAATCAATTAAAAGCAACAGGTATTGAAGGCTTGATAAGGGCTGCACATGCGCAGACCCTCAGGATGGCAGACGGCCACGGTTCCTGAACACACGGGAAATGGCACTCACAGTCCGGTGAGTGACAGACACATTGCAATGGCATTCATAAATTGTCATTTTATAAAGAAGATTCATCAAGATGGGCCTCACATTGAAGGAAAATGCTTTGAAAAATAAAATGTTACTATATTTTATTCTCAGTGTTATACAGCTTGTATGACACAATGGACAGGGAGAACAGCTGCATTAATAAATTGTGATTTTAGAAAAGAAGATACCACAAGGTGGGCCTCACCTAGAAGTAAAATGCTTTGAAAAAGAAAATTATACTATTTCTTATTCTCAAGGTTATACAGCATGTGTGACCAGGGCCGGCTTCAGAAAAAATCGGGACCAGTAGCGGGCCCCTCCCCCATGAGCCCCCCCCATGAGCAACACATACTTACCTGGGGCCCGCCGCTGGTCTCCGCTATTCTGTCTTCAGCCAGGCACCAGGATCCGATTGCAGGGGTGGAGGATCCATTCCCCCTGCGATCATGTGCTCTGCCTGTGACAGATCACATGATCGCAGGGGGAATGATTCCTCCACCCCTGCGATCAGATCCTGGTGCCTGGCTGTCATGGTGACAGCAAGGCTGAAGACAGAATAGCGGAGACCAGCGGCGGGCCCCAGATAAGTCTTTGCTGAGCTGTTGCACCGGGCCCCCTGGTGAGCCCGGGCCCGGTATAACAGTACCCCCCGTACCCCCCTGATGGCGGCCCTGTGTGTGACACATAGGAGATGGATAGTAGTGGCTATAAGAAAAAGGTCATTTTTGAAAAGAAGATACACCAAGGTAGGAAAAGCCAATATTTTAAAATAGTGTAAGATGGACTTGTCTTTTTAAACATTTTTTGGAAGAAGGCTGATCAGGATCCGACACTAACCTGAGCCTGTGTGACATGTGTGGGACAAAGGGTTAATCAAAAACAATCACCTGGGGGTAAATGTATCAAGCTGCGAGTTTCTGGCAAGTTTGAAAAGTGGACATGATGCCTATAGCAACCAATCAGATTCTAGTAATTTATTTAGTATAATCTAAAAAATGATAGCTAGTACCTGATTGGTTGCTATAGGTACCGTCTCCACTTTTAAAACTCAGCGGATGCTTGAGCTTGATACATTTTATTCCCTGGTCTATTTAAAAATTATTAAAACTCTCCCTGTCTAGCTCACAAACAAACTTATCTACCAACATGGTTTTTTTCTGAAAAGCTGATTTCCCCTCACCCAGAGTTCTCATAAACTAAATGGTCTCCTCTGTTTCAGCTATGTAGCATTCAAATACCAAGCTGTCTGACATGTGAATTCATAAGAACACAGAGACCTGAACTTATTAGGTGTAAATTAATATGGAAAATAATTCCACAATTATCTTCAAAATAAGCACTAATAAAAACTGCATGCAAAAATATATTTACTATAGTTTTTTGTAAAATGAACAAGGATTATACACCTGAAAAATGGAAAACTCATGAATGATCAGATTTCTACTTGCTGGGAGAGCAGAGTTTGCTGAAACACTTCTCAGTATGAAATTAACTCCTAAGGGAACAGAAACTGGTAGATTTACAGGACATTTTAAACAAGCTTCAGGTACACTCAGTCCCCCTTCTACTGTGATGTCAGAGCCAGGAAGACTGTGTAAATGGTTTACGACTAGAGATGGGCGGGCTCGGTTCCCCGAGATCCGAATCCATCCGAATTTCGCCTATCCGAGTACCGAGCCGAGCAGGCTCAGTACTCTCCCGCCCATTCGGAATCGAAATCGAGGCAAAACGGCATTGTATTCGTATTTCTGAGCTCGGTTCTCGCGAGATTTGAAAAGCATAAATACCAGCCTCCACAGCAATCCATCACCATTTGACAGAGGGAGAGAGCAGGGTTATGTCACAGACTATATTAGCGCAGGGACAGAGCAATAATTGTACACATTATTGTTTAAATTCTATTCTATACAATTCTATTATTATTAATACCAATTCTATTAGCAATTGTTAGAGCAGGAAGAGAGGAGGATAGAGGAGGCTTTTTTTTTTTTTTTTCAATTTTTTGCACTACAAGTGCTTTGGGGTCTCCCATATTCCCCAGTGTTTTAGACTAATTTTTCTGGCTGGCAAAAGTGATATTTGTCAGCAGTATTTCTAAATTTGTTTTGCACTACAAGTGCTTTAGGGTGTCCCATATTCCCCAGTGTGAAACAATAATTTTTCTGGCTGTCAAAAGTGATATTTGTCAGCAGTATTTCTAAAAAAATTTTGCACTACAAGTGCTTAGGGATGTCCCATATTTCCCAGTGTGAAACATTAATTTTTCTGGCTGTCAAAAAAGTCATATTTGTCAGCAGTATCTATCTAATATAATTTTTGGCACTACAAGTGCTTTGGGCTCATTAAAATGGATTCAAAGCAGTCCACATATGAGCAGAATCAGCAACCAGGTTCTGTCACCAGTCCTGATGGTAGTGTTCCCAATACGTCATCTGGGAAAGGCGATGTAAAAGTACATTAGCTTTTTAAATCAGGGAAAAAAACACCAAAAAAAAAATTACTGTGTTGAAGCAAAAAAGAAGTGTAACTGAGGAAAAGTTAAGTGCCGATAAAAAAAAAAATTGACAACATGCCATTCTACACACTCAGTGGCAAAGAAAGAATGAGGCCTTCGCCTTTCTCTATTAGTGGCAGATCAAAAAATGTTACAGAGCCTTCTTCTTGTACGGTCACTCGTGACCAAGCAAGACCAAGTCATTTGGAGTCTAAAAGTGGTGCACAACTACTGTTACGCCTCAAAGCCGAGCTGCAAGAAAACAGTAAGGCATTAGAGGATAATGTATGCTCTGAATCAGAAATGACAACAATCCCTGTGGAGAGTCCATTCACCAGTGGTATGTCTAATCGTGAGCATTTTGTTAGTGTACCCATAAAGAAGGGGCCTTTCAGCAGTTCTGCTGATGTGTGCCAGAACAGCCCGAGTGTAGCCGGTGATACACAAATTGAGGATGCCACTTTGGAATTAGAAGAGGATGAGGGGGAGATTTGTGTAGGTGACGAGAGCGCTAATGAGGATGTTGATGAGGATGAGGTTGTTTGTGTAAGTCCTGCACCAGTGGCAGCAGTTCTGGCACGTGACAAGAAAAAGGCTATTGTCATGCCTGACCATAAAACAAAAAAATCCACTTCTTATGTGTGGAATTATTTCTACCCAAATCCAGACAACAATTGTATAGCAATTTGTAGTGTATGTCAAGCCACAGTCAGTCGAAGGAGGGACCTTAACCATCTTGGAACCTCGTCTATGTTACGCCATTTAACGAGAGTTCATGGCAAAGAGTTGGGAAAAGCTGAAAGTTCTTCCATAAAATTACAAGCACTCCATCATCAGCTAGGACCGTCCGGTCACCGACATCCCGACGGTTACAAAATACACCCACAACACCATCCTCATAAATATCCTCAGTAGCACTCAGAGTTATCCCTGCATCCCACTTATTAAGGCTGGACAACTCCTGCACTATGATTGATTCCTCTGAAGAAAGCGTTAGTCTCACTGCTGCTGTTGCTGCTGCTGGGGGTGAATCGTCAGCCCAGAGGAAGGCCAAGAAAAAGAGCAGTCCTACATTTCAACAATTAACTGTGAAACAATCATATGCTAGGGGAAGCAAATATGACAGCAGTCACCCAGTCGCCAAGCGAATCACAGACGCCATGGCTGCCATGTTAGTTTTAGATCTGCGTCCAATATCCACAATAAACGCAGCTGGTTTTTCACAGTTAATTGAGGTTTTGTGTCACGTTACAGAATTCCTTTGCGACACCATTTTTCCCGTAAAGCTATTCCACAACTATACCAAAAAGTGTGTACAAATGTAGAGATTGCGCTGAAAAATGCCATTCTGCATACTGTCCACATAACCGCAGATATGTGGACAACTGGAAGTGGGCAAAACAAAGACTATATGACTGTGACAGCCCACTGGGTTGGTCATTCACCTTCACCAGCAGGAACAGCAGCAGCATGTACACCACTATGTAACATTTGTCACAGGCAGGCCACTCTTTGTATCACCAGCTTCACTAACAGGCATACAGTTGACAATTTGTTACGCAAACTAAGAGATGTGATTGATACATGGCTTATACCACTTGGACTCTCCCCAAGATATGTCATTTCTGATAACGCCAACAATATAGTGCAAGCATTACAGCTGGGTGAATTCCATCACATTCCCTGTTTTGCTCATACTATCAACTTGGTGGTGCAGAGCTTCCTACGAAATAACCGTGAGGTGCAGGAAATGCTTTCAGTGGCCCGTAAAATTTCAGGCCATTTCAGGCATTCTGCCACAGAATGTAGGAGATTGCAGCAGCTCCAAGAACAGTTTAACTTGCCCTGCCACCAACTTAAGCAAGAGGTGGTAACTAGGTGGAATTCCACCCTGTACATGCTTCAGAGGATGGAGGAACAGCGCAAAGCCATCCAAGCGTATTGCACAAGCCATGACATTGGGAAAGGAGGGGGGATGTATTTCACTCTTGCACAGTGGGGAATCCTTTCAGTGCCGTGCAAGGTGCTGAAACCATTCTCTGCTAGTTTGAGCCAAGTCATTCCTTTAATTAGACTATTAGAAAAGCAGTTTGAGAAACCGAAGGAGGAGATGAACGCACGCAATTCCACAAAGTATGTTGGCCTTGTAGATCAAGTACTTAATTCACTTCACAATGGTCCTCGAGTTATTAAGATCTTGAACTCGGATCAGTGCGTTTTGGCCACTGTGCTTCATCCAAGGTTTAAGACCTACATTGAGTCTTTGCTTCAAAATGAACGAGATGTGAACTTTTGCAAGGAGCTATTGCTCAGCAAGTTGTCCGCTGAACTAGGCTTTGGCTTGACGACATGTCCTCCTTATGTTTCTCCTGCAGCTGCTGCACATAAAAAATAAAATTTTCAAAAAAGAAGCAGGGAAGACGCAGAGGGCAGACCAGAACAGTTTAAAATCTGGGCTGGTTTGAAGGATTTTTCAAAAAAATGTGTGACCTTGCTCATAACTCCATCCAATATGAGTATTAACATGCAAAGGATGGTGGAGGATTATTTTCAAGAGGTAATTGATATGGAAATGTCAGAAAGTCCATTTCCTTACTGGGAAGAGAAGCAGGCAATTTGGAAACCCATGTACAAACTTGCTTTGCAATACCTAAGCTGCCCACCCTCCAGTGTGTACTCTGAACGAGTATTCAGCACAGCCGGGAACTTAGTCAGCGATCGCCGTTGAAGGTTACTTCCCAAAAATGTGGAGAAAATGATGTTTATAAAAATGAACTACATCTTGCACGAGGAAGGCCTTCACCATCAAAGACATACAAGCACTGACAGTTCTCTAATGGCGGATTCAAGCGGCGATGAATTGATAGTCTGCGATGATGACGTACACACTGATGAGGGTGAGGATGAAGCTGAAGTTGATGACGATAACATCTTTTTAAAACTTTCTATTTAAGTGTAGGGTGCAATCTACCCCCAAAGAGGAAAGGGACTTGGGGCATTTCTATATCACGTACCGTCTTGAAAGGCTGCTGTTTGGGCAATTTCTCATTAAGGGTAGGGTGTCATACACAGACTGACCCCAAACTGGCTTTGTCCATTTCAATTAATATTGTACAGTCTATAACGGCTGAATTTTTTGGTATTTTATACAAGTGGAGGGGGGCCTATAGAGACAGAAACCAAACTGCCTTTATCCATTTCAATTAATATTGTACAATCTATAACGGCTGAATTTTTGAGCATTTTCTACAAGTGGAGGGGGCCTAGAGAGACAGAAACCAAACTGCCTTTGTCCATTTCAATTAATATTGTACAATCTATTACGGCTGAATTTTTGAGTATTTTCTACAAGTGGAGGGGGGGCCTATAGAGACAGAAACCAAACTGCCTTTGTCTATTGTTATTTATATTGTACAGTCTATAACGGCTGAACTTTTTACTATTTTGTACAAGTGGAGGGAGGCCTAGAGAGACAGAAACCAAACTGCCTTTGTCCATTTCAATTTATATTTTACAGTCTATAACGGCTGAATTTTTTACTATTTTGTATAAGTGGAAGGAGGCCTGGAGAGACATAAACCAAACTGCCTTTGTCCATTTCTTTACATATTTAACTATAAGTGTAGGGTGTAATTTACACCCAAAGACGATGGCTGCAGTGCCAATATGCATAGATGGAGAGGAAGACAATCTGGTTTGTGTGTAGAATTAATGACAGCCTCCCAGGAATTAAACTGTTTTTTGATAATTTATTAGCTTTACAATTACATTACTTATCCAAGAAACAGATGGAGCACTAAATTTGGTTATTTTATGGCCAAAAACATTGATTTTTCAACAAAATAGCAAAACCAAACCAAACAAAACCAAAACCAAAACATGCAATGACGATTTGGCAAAACCAAAACCAAAACACAACGGTAATCCAGATCCAAAACCAAAACCAAAACACGGGAGTCAGTGAGCATCTCTACTTACGACCCTCTTTTCAAACACATTTCTACTCATGGATTCTTCATACTTGTCTAATTTCTTATGAATTCACTTGTGCTAATAAACATCACTTGCTTCAAGATCCTGCTTTGACAACTTCTTCCCTGCTGTATTTCCTGTGACCTACAGATTAGACCCAAATCTAATCTGTTTCCGGCTGTTCTGAGGTTTGGACTCAGCTTTCCAGTACCAACGCTTTGCCTGCTACCTTCAGCTCTGGCCAATGTTATAGGCCAGGGTAACCATCCACAGCAACCCTGATCTGAAGGGGTACCAGCCCAGGTGTACCAGAAAAGGGGTACACTAGCAGCGACAGTTTCCCAGAAGAACGCGGTTCTGATTGCCACTAAGGAGTCCAGTGGTGGAAGCAGCTTAAGCCCCTCCCACTGCGGTTAGAGGGTGCATTTAGGATAAATAAAGAAGACTGTGGCGAGGCGAGCTTAACTTGTCCCCAACAACGCAACTGACAGTGTAGCATAAGCGGTCCATCCTGTCACAGACACCCTTAGACTACTATCAAAAAGTGGCCATGGACTAAACCTTTCCTTGCCTTTGCTGGTGGTGTATGCTATTTTAATTTTTTTTAGACAAATCGCCACATTCATTAGTAAATTATCCCTTAATCCTTACATCAAGAGTTGATCTTTTATTTGAGAATGGAAAATATTGTCTAGATTTGGAGCGTGCTTTCTTACATTTTCTTCCCACATAACATAAAAGTTGAAAAAAGCACTACTACTGCCAGTATTATTACAGGGATGCACCTGATTAATAGACTGATCCATGACTGACAACAGTCATGAAATTGGAGCTACTTGTAGTTGCCGTTACATCAGGTGAACACCCAAAGAGATAGGGAAAGGGGGAACTGTTACCTTGCAATTCATCAGACACTGTTCGACAATATCATTAACATTTATACAATTGGTTTGTTAAAAAAAAAATGCTTTTTTTGGGGTTTGTGCATCCTGCTTTCTGGTCTGCTTGCTAGTACAGATATGATACTTACCACAATATCTTTCAGATTCAAATACTTGGATTTTAAAAGCAAGAATTTTTTTTTTGTCGGTGTGCTGCCCAGAGTAAAAGTTTTCTAGTACAAGTAAGATACTATCCTTCACAGAATTGCCTTCAGCTTCAAACACTTGGATTTTAAAAGCATGTTTGTTTGGGGGGCGGTGGGATTTCTGCTCAGAGTCAAACACAACACCCTGCTTTTTTGTGTACTTGCTAGTACAGATGTGATACTACCCACAATATCACACAATATAGTATTGGATTCAAACCCTTGAATTTTATAAGCTAGACATAATGGGCCTGAGTCATTAAGGAAAGTAAGGCAAAAAAAAAGGGGTAAATGCTCTCCGGGACAAACCATGTTACAATGAAAGGGGTGCAAATTAGTTTATTATTTTGCACATAAATTAAATCCTGGCTGTATATCATTCTAGTACACAAATACTTGATAGCTTTATCTGTACACTGAAATTTAAAGTTGATCTAGGACATGCCCTATCCCAACTATAAATCTGTCTCCACATTTTAAATTTACCTCCCCCTCCAATGCAACATGGTTTTGCCCAGGTACAAAATTATTCCAATTTTATACTTTACTCTCCTTAATGACTCAGGCCCAATTTCTTTTTTCTTGGGGAGTACTGCTCAGAGTCAGGCAGCAACCTGATTTTTAGTCACTTACTAGTACATATGTGATACTGTCCCTCACACAATTGCCTTCAGACTTAAACACCAGGAGTAAGAAATAATGAGTTATTTTTGAGGTGTGCTCAATGTCAAATGGCACACCCCAAATATAACTAATTCTTTCTTGCTTATTATGACACCATCACAAGTGATTGGCCAACCAGGCCTCATTGATGCAGTGACTGGGGCTGTGGAATAGGCATTGTGAATACACAGCTCCTAAATTCTATCTTAATGCCATCTCCATGAACATGCAACATGTTCCACTGCAATGTAATGTGCAAATCAGTAATTTTGTTGATATCCCAGGGGCATGCAATTCATTGGTCTGCAGTTATTTTTTTCTGTGCTGTAGAAATAAAGACCTCCTTGTTCAATGTTTAACCATTACAGCCCTGCTTCCTGAAGCATAACCAAGATACAGCTGTGATATTCCAAAAGTAAGTGATTTGAATTCATGTGTCAAACTTTTATCAATTCCTTTTGGCAAGAAAGGAATTTCTTCAATATGTTTAGGGCCATCACAAAGAACCATTATATTATCTGAGAAGGAACTGTCTGAAGGGGGGAGTTTTATTATCACCCTATCAGCAATAAAGGACTTCTAGGCCCATCATGTCTAATTGTTTCTCTCCAATCTGTGGCTTCTCATCCTGTGCTGAATCACATCTGAGCAGCCACATCCATCACTAGCTCCTAATGGAATACCGATCTTCCTGCTACTACAGCTTTCTGTCAGCTTGTTTTGCTCCATCTTCCCTATCAACAGCTTCATAGTTGACACAGGTGGGACTCAACAAAGTTCTGCTCTGAGTTGCCCACCTGTAGGCTCAACTGTTGCAATATCTGCAGTCATAAATGTTGTCCTACTGGCAGGCCCAACTGATTTGACATCATAGGCCTACCTAGCCTCAAATGTTTCCCCTTCTTGGGTGCATGTGGGCCAAAAAGCAACAGCTGTTGGGGCATCTTTCATGGCCCTGCAGTTCAGATGACTCTCATTTGGAGATTATTCCTGGTGCTCCCTCTGCCAGTGCTGGTGGCTTCTCCATTGGGCACATGGATGAGGCCATACATCATTGTGGGGGCGCTTCCAATTCACTAACTGCCAGCAAGAAGAGTAACATATAGTTCATTGCTCTTTATGTTAATAAGTGCCAAGTTATGCATTATGTATTTCCTTTAAACAAATTCGCACAGTGACTTAACAGTGGCAACATAAATGTTTTTTATCTAACTTTTTCACATGTTTACATGTATACATCTTGCATCATCAATGCCACCCACATGAGTTCCCTTCTTCAACTGTTAGGTAATTGACTATATGTATTGAATATAACAGCTAAAATAAAAAACAACAACTCTTTGGCGGTGGCCAAACATATTGTAAACACACTCATGTTAAACATACTCGCAAGAAGGGCATATCTCGCTTTACAAATTCATAGACAGGGACACAGAGATGTATGAGCATCAATCTGTGCTTCCAGTTCCATTTCTTAAATGACAAATAAAATACTGTAGGAATTGTCACAAACATCGTATTACACTGAATGTGCTACTTAAGAGCCTTTTGTAAACAATAATGAGAGGTTTAGGTATTACTTATATGTTTGACCATGCTTTAAGCATAATAGAGTTTAGAGAATACCTACTAATGTGTTAGCACTTATATTTGCATATCATGATGTTCTAGATGGCCGTGTGGAACTCCTGCTCAGGCAGCCATAGATGCTTCTGCTCCACTCCACCGGGATTTGATTGTGTGTACACAGCATCTCTGGATTGGGATCCCATTTTTTGGCCTATTGCTTGTGTTGTCGCTGGGGAGTGGTGCTCCTGTGGCCTATTTTCTGGACCTTCTGGCCATCCTGCTCCATCTGGCACAGCACTTATGGTACCTCCACCCAGTACTCTTCTGGATTCCAGCCCCAAAACCCTGAGCACATTCATCAGGCAAGTCAGACCGTTCCTGGTCATCTGCTTCATCTATGGTCCAACTCTCGCCTCCTCGTGACTCAGGGCCTGTCTTCCTCCTCTGCACATGATTGAGCTGTCGAAGCTCCCTGTACTGGCCTCAGCTGATGTTGAGCCCTGTGGAGCACCCTCCATCTTACTCCACCCTTCACCAGGGTCCACAAGCATCCAAGGCCTTCTGCACTGTATCAGTCCTGTGCCCAACAAAAATAGGGACTGGGAGACAATTTTATCTGGGCCACTGTTTCAACTGGGCCACTACTTCATCTGGGCAACTGCTACATCTAGGACATTGCTACATCTAGGCCTCTATTACATCTGGACCACTGCTATGTTGACTTTCCATCTAAGTCCCTACACCGCCATGGTGCACCGTCCTAACCTCAGTATACTTAAATGTTAGATTTTATGGGTGGGGGGGAGGGCTCTAACCTATGTTCAGTTAATTGCATGTATGCATTTATTATTTTGCTTATCTGTACCCATTGTGATGTCTACTGTTCCCATATGTTATGTTTGACTGTATTGGTTACATCTTACTGTCCCTGCCTTGTCTTTTTTCTCTTTGCCATCTGATTTATTCTGTTGCATCCATGTATCTATAAGTTTGCCTAATTGTATACATGGTTCTTTCTGACTTTTTTCATGTATGTTCTATCTGTGCGCTACATGCACTTTGTGGCACCTTATAAATAAAAGGTGATGATAATAATAATAATAATAATAATAATAATAATAATAATTTGCTCCCTCTTATTTCAAAGGTCATCTAAGTTTTAGGTAATGCCAATGTTCTACCTAAACAAGGTTAGGAGGATCTTACTTATCTTAGAGTATTAATTCTTAATATTGATGCAAAGGAAAAGGTGTATAAATAAAGGGCCTGATTCACTGAGGCATGCAAAACAAGCACATTTTTAAAAACGTAAATAAATCGGACATATACACGTCCATATTCAACAAGGAATGGGTCTGAAGAAACATTTCTTGTTCAATATAGGTCTAGGTGCGCTTTGCTCTGTGTCTCCTCCAAGTTCACAGGCAGGCCAGTGCTCCCAGGCATGCCCAGGCTCCAGTACTTTGTACCTGTTCCCCCCTCCCTCCCTCTCAGCACCCTTGTCGGTTATACTAAAAAACAAACTAATCTTTCTATACTATATATGCTTAAATAAAATAAGCTATCTGCACAGCTGTCTCAAGGTATTCCTTCACATGCTCCAAATGACAATACACTCGCGTCCGTGACAAAACAAGTTTTAGTTTCCATTTTTTCCCCATAAAATACATTTGTTATGATGTTATTAATGTGTACTTAACTCAAATTTTTTTTTACAGTTATTCCTGATTTGCAAACACATGGTTTAGCTTACAGACGTGACCAGTGGGGTTGCTTCTCAGCCAAGGGAGTGGGCTCACTCACAATTTTGCTTAAGAACACAGCCATGAATGGTACCAAAACATCCTCCAAGATCAATTTCTCTCAACCATCCAACAACAGTTTGGTGACGAACAATGCCTTTTCCATTATTATGGAGCACCTTGCCATGACAGCAAGAGACGTGTCTTTACTACTGCTTTTTGTTGATAACTGACGTGTGTATCACCGATTTACATGTGTTTAAAAAAAAATTAACTTCATTTACGTTCGTTTTGTTTGTCCTAATGAATCAAGCCCTAGATTTATATAGTTTTCCTTGGTATTTAGTTATTAGGAAGTTCCAGGGCTAATTTTAAGAGGCAGTAATTTACCTTTGCTGAAATTTTTAGCGTTTATTATATTGCTCCTACATTTAGTGCTCCTTTGTATGTGTGCGAACCATGTTTAGAGATGCACACATATATATAAGTATATTTTAACTTCGTATTAATTCAACTTTAAAGGCATTAACAGCACGTGAAGGTCTCCCTAAATTTATAAAAGCCCCAGCTTTGCCAGTGGATAGCCAGCTTATAGCTGGCATGGCATATTGGAACTATAGTTTCGCAGCACCTGGAGAGCCACAGGTTGACCAGGTCTGTTGTGGTTCATCAATCTTTATACTAAATTCAACTTCTGTATTCATTGTAGAGCAGGATGAACTTAAGATGCATCAAGTACTATATTAGACTCGCCCTGACAGTGTGGGTCAATGTTTCCACTCCCCCTGTTGTTGATGGTTTCCAGCAGTGCTTCCAATTGCAGGTTTTCCCCCCTGTGTTTTTTCCCCATGCTTTAACATTTTTTCTTGTTTTTTCCTAGATTTCCCAGCATTCCCATTTTTTCAGGGATAAACAGGTCAAGACTAGAAATCTGGTATTTGAAAGTGGAAACACTGGTATGGAGGAGGTTGCATTTACCACATATATACTCCACAATTCTCCAGATGTTCTAAAATACATTCACTTAACTTAGTAAGAGGCATAATAATGTAGGTAAGTAACTATGCTCTATGTAAACTAGCTTAAATTTTAAGAAATGCGTAATTGTTAAGATGTAAATAAGGCACTGCAATTACTTAACAACCTCTACACAAGCATAGAACTGGTCAATTAAATGGTACTCCGGCATTCCTTCCTGAGCGTTATGCTGCCGTCCTGCAGCTGCATTTCATTGAGCTCAGCACTCAGAGCAATCTGATGTGTGATCCAAGTGTAGAGCACAGCTCTAATCTGCAGTAAATATATTGTGCTGAGAGGAAGCCACTGTTCTGCTGAGTTGCACTTTGCATATATAGGGTGGTCAGAGAGGAGGATAAAGAAGGATGAAAGGTGGGATAATGATGAAAGGAACGATAGTTATAAAATGAGGTGGTAATGATGAAAGGACAGGGTAATGATGAATGGGGCCTATAATTATGAAAAGATTCAATGATGAGAAGGAGGTCTATGATGAAAGTGGAGTCAATGATGACAAGGGGGAGTTAATGATGAAAGAGGGAGAATAATAAAGTGGATGCATATTAAAGGGGGTGATGAATTTGTTAAAAAATGGAAGGGTTATGATGAGAGAAGAGGGAAAGACCTTGGAGGAACAGGATGATGATAATGATGATGGTCGGGGACATGATAATTATGAGGGATAAATGGGGTGATGAAGATGGGGAGAGAGGTACAAAGGGACTGAAACACAAATCAGTGCTTTTAGTCCATCACTGTAATAGCATATTTACACACAATACAAACACATAACAAACATATACATATATCTGCTAACATACATCCATGCACATATTTATGAATATATACACCCATATATGCAGTCAAAAATGCATGCAAACCATATTTATACATGTTTATGAAATACATGCATAAAAGATATTGCAATTATTGTGGAGGCACATTTCAAGTGAAAAGGGGCAAAGTAAGAAATGTAATAAAAATAACTAATATACGTGTTTTTTCATATACATGTATCATTATGGTCTACATATATATGACCTTAGTGAACATGTTCCTAAAAGGCCTCCTATGAGCTATAATGACACGTAGTTATGTGCATACCATTTCCATCCTCTTATCATTGAGGGCGGAGACTGCTAAATTTTACCTGTTATGGTCTCACTAAATACAGTTACTGAGTTCAGAACATCTGAGTTAATGAGCTCAATAGCAATAAGCGTTTTAGCTGCATCCTATATACTGTGGATAGAGCCAACTGCACTTAATGTAACATGTGGTTGTCTCATCCAGTATGTAAGAGGTCTTGTTGCTACATAGAATATGGTACATTTATATGTTCTTCTTCTAATACAAGAATATTAAACCATTATTTTTACTTGTACACAAAGTTTAAAATTTCTTTAAAATAGTTCACAACCTAAATCAGAAAAACACAAAACTATATATTGTGTTGCCCAAGTCACGTACAGGCAGGCAGGGGAGGGCTGGCAAATTTTAGCCCAGGGGGCAAGACTCGACTCAGCAGCCTATTTTAGAGTGAAAAAAAAATGCAGGTGGCCCAGTGACCCAGTCCAAGGTAGCCCACTATGTGCCCCCCAGCCCAGCCTGCCCCTGCAGGCGGGTTGGTTAGTTGTTAGCTGTGCTGACTAGTGTGCAGCAGCTTTGGTATAAAAAAACCACCGGGAGTTCAGAAACTTGAAGGACTTTCACAGGATTGGAGGGCACACATGACAGTGAGTACTACTGTTTCACTACTGCTCTTCCACAGTATATTGTTATTTTTTATTTTATTTTAGAGGGAGAACCCCTTTAAAGTGTGGTTATGTGTCATCACTAGAACAGAAACTTCCTAAAGGGCTTTCCATGTAAAGTTCTCCTAATTTGCTGGGGGATTTCTGAAAACATATCTGAATATGCTGATTATTACACTTTTTTACATTATAATTTGTGAAACAGGAAGTTTTTTTCTCCAACTTGACACAGTTTCCATATCCTCAATGAAACTCAGGATAAAACAATTTACCTAAAATCCCAAGTTCTATGGAACATATAGTACTGTGCTGTAATCTATACTGTAACCCCTGCTAGCCTGTGTGGGTGTTGGTAGTGTGTAGAATAAACACTTAACTTGAATCACTCTGGGTAACCAACCTGACTCTGGCTTAGTCTCTCCCATCTCGGGGTAACATGGGTTAAAATCACTAATTAGATGTTGCTGCACATGCAGGCTCCATAATCAGGGGGTAAATGTATCAAGCTGTAATTTTTTCAGCAATTTAAAATCGACGCAAATCGCCATATGTATTAACCTGCAATGCTGACTTTCCAAAACCTAATCTCAGGTGATTTGTGTCGATTTTAAAACACCTATCTCTCCCATGTTGTAGTCAAACTCAACGAAGATTGAACACAAACTCACCCGAGTTTCAACCTAAACTGAAGATTGAGTGAAATTGAACAGAAATAAAAGCATGTTGTTTGAGCTATCTGGTCAATGTTAGTACATTGGAGGCACAATGGAAGTTTAAATAAAGAAAGTTTTTTGTTGTAGATGGGCAAAAATTATTATTAATTTTCTTACGGGGACAAGAGATGTTATGAATAGTTTAGTGGGCCAAACTTAATTAATGATTATATGTAAGGGATTTTTATTTTATTTTATGATATTAAAGTGGCTTAATATTTTCATCACCAATGGGGCAATATTTATATTTTTATGATGTGGTAACACTTAATATTTCCTTATGGGAATACCGTTAAAAGTACATTTCTATGGCACTACAAGAGTCAGCATGCACTTGAGCACTTGTAATGTCACAAGTATGTAGTTTAAATGGTGTCCCTATCATGAGAAAAGAAAATATTGCCACACTGATAATTAGATAGTTAGCCAATATAGTAATATAAAAAAACAATACATATATTCATTGTAGAAATTTGCACCCATCATGTGTAGGCGTTGAATTTCCTTGTGGTAAGGGACATGTTTCGAAGATAAGTGTATGTCAAAATAAGATACATCTCAAGAGGAAAAGTTGGTTAATGTGCATCTAATGCCCCTTACTATACTATAATGTATTTGCACCTGAATTACCCTTATCTGCCTCTTGAAGTGCAAGAGTCTGCAAGTGTTAGATCCACACATCTTAAAATAAAGGTGTAATTTTGGCATATGGGCAGTGCAACACATTTTACAAAATGCACAAAATTACAACATTCTAAAGCACTTACATCCAACTCTAAATTCAACAAATGCAAATGGGTAGATGCAGGGGCAGGGGGTCATCTGCTCCCCGGGCCGGTCCTGGGGCTTCCTTGGGCTGGGTCACTAGGCCACCTGCATTTTTTTCATTAAAATGTTCCTAATAGGCTGCTGAGTCGATTCTTGTCCCCAGGCTAAAATATGCCAGCACTCCCCTAGGTAGATGCATACAGATGCAAACAAAATCAATAGAATTGGTGCTCAACATATAAGAATAAAAGGAAAGAAATAAAGATTGAATCTTACATACATGTATGATACCACAAAGCTGATCTTTATCTTTTTCTTTCTATTTATTTCTTTCCTTTTATGCTGTCTTATATGTTGAGCATCAATTCTATTGATTTTGTTTGCATTTATGAGAGGTGTGGTTAACCCTAGATTTGTGCTGCTCGCTTGGGCAGTCTGTCTTGTCACTCAGTTTGTTGCGCCTACCACAATTGTTGCACAGAAATGCCAGCCACCAATGTCTGCTTTTGTCAGAGGATGATAATGCTAATGGATAAGAATAGCCACAAGCACTTTACTCACCAGCTGCTACAATACTTATTTTGCTACCTTAAATATCAACTGTTCCCCACATCTCTATTTTATTGTAAAAATTTGGCCCATCTTTACCTTGTGTTCCATTTCATTGCAATTAATATTTGTGTGTCATGATGCCTTCAATGTACATTAATATGTAATATGTTGGTGCTTTATAACTAAAAGATAATAATAGTAATAATAATAATAATAATAATGTAGCACATAATGTAGACTGATTAAAAAACATTACAGAAACTTGCACAACTAATTTATTCTTAAAATAATTTATCTCCTGTAAGCCAATTTATAAACATTTTTGCCCTTCTGAAACATAAATTGTGATTTGCTTTAAGTTTTATTATGCCTCTTGTTATATTACCATTGAGCAGCAGTGTAACAGTAATGTGTTAATGTGCTAATCTTGCCGATAGAAAGCAGTGTGTTGATTCTGTCGACTTTAATACAGTTTCATATATTTGTATAGCTAGAGTGGCAAAAAGTCGGGACTACGATTTGTCCCGATTTTGAGAATGGCGTTTTTGAAAGAAACACTTTTCTGGTGATTTTACATCAAATCGCCGTTTAATACATCAGCGAGTTTAAATTTGCACGAGAAAATCGCTGAAAATGTAAAATTGCAGCTTGATACATTTACTCCTAGGTGTGATGCTGATGCAGAAGGTAGTGGGGACACTTACCTCTGATGAAATAAATGGGTGCCAGGTCAACTTATTTTAATAAAATAAATAGTGTAGATTTATTTAATTTAGAGTCACTTATTTATAACTTTCCAACATTCTCTTCTCCAGCATAAATCACTTATTTGCAATTAATTATATATCAACATAAATCACATTCTCTCTTCTGATCACACAGCAATAGTAATCACATTATTCCATCATTACAAGGTAAAATCCAGGACAGGGCTGAAGAGTTGTAGCTACTTGCAGTGGGACTGTCACTCTCACTTTTACTGAAGTCTGCTATACAGCTGTCTTCACATTACTGTAATCACTGATTGCACATGCCTAGTCCTAACTAATAGTTTCTTTGTTTGCTCTATGATTAGGACTCAAGAAAGGGCAGTTTCAAAGGGTCTGATTCATGAAGGAAAGTTAATCAAACGTAAGCAAGTAAGGAAAAACCATGTTGCATAGGAGGGGGTAGTAAATTTAAAATATGATGGCAGATTTATCTTTGGGGTATGTCCTAGATCAACGTTAAATTTCAGTGTACAAATTAGCTATCAAGTATTTGTGTGCTACATGAAAAAACACAATAGTTTCCTTATGTGCAAAATAATAAACTAATTTGCACCCCTTGCATTGCAACATGGTTTTGTCCAGAAAACTTGAGTACAAAAACGTACTAAATTTTTTGCTTAACTTTCCTTAATGAATCAGGCTCATAATCTCTGTGCAAAACATGGCATAGCTCAATAGTAACACTGTCAATTCCGGTTTGCCCTCCTGTCATATGAACCCCAGACAGTGTTGCCAAGCCACGCACACCTCCAGGTCCTATAGTTGTAACTCATAGTTGCCAACTTTTGAAGATTTGCCTCTGAGAGTCCCGGTGGGAAGGTGGCCATGAGGTGTTAGGGCTCAGCGAATATCGTCATATTGGCCCTGCTCCTGTGACGTAATGATGCAAATGCAACAATTTACTATGGGGACGGGCCAAAATTATGCGATTCCTGGAGAATTGCATCATGGAGACTTGAAGTCTGCCCACTTCACTAGGAAGTGTGCAGATACGGGAGAATTACCAGCTCTCCCAGGAGTCCGGGAGATCTACCCAGAATTCGGGAGTCTCACGGACATTCTGGAAGAGTTGGCAAGTATGTTGTAACTCCGCTCATGTGCAGGATGGAAATCATGGGACAGATATGTCTATCAAGTGTCTCCCCTTTAGCCTCGCCCTGTGAGAGAGAGCTGTGTGATTGGCCAATATCAGCTGTTACTGTGTGAAAGCATGGATGAGGCAAGGAATACGTGAAACAAGAGGCAGTACATAAATGGTAGAACCAGAGACTTTTTTACAGCATTCTTGGCAACTTATTGATGGTTCCCTCTTGAAGTTCCCAGGGAAAAGGGGATGGTATTGCTGGAGGGGGTGGGACTGGGTGAATTGCATCATTTTGGCCCCTCCCTCCGTGACATAATGCAGGGTCTTTGTCATTTTCCCATTGTGGCTCTATTTCTGTCTAGGAGGTGGGTAGATGCGGGAGGATGCCCTACTCTCCCTTGAGTCCTGGGGACCTACCCGGAATTCGTGAATCTCCCGGACATTCCGGGAGAATTGACAAGTATGTTTTACAGTTAGAGGCCCAGAGCAATTACCATGCATGGAGCTCCCTCATAGTGCTACAAATCCACATAGAAAACTACATGCCAAATTTACAGAACAATGGAAATTCACTTGTCCATGCAAAAAAGCTGCTGAAAATTAGAGATGGTACTATTAAAGTAATTCTATCGTTTTCAAAATAAGCATTGCCCAAGCGATTGTATTGTGTTTCCAACGCACAAAGTAATTTATTTTAGCAGGTGCAAAGTTTCACAGTTTAATACAGGATTATAATATAATACACTACAGTAAAGCCAATACCAAAAGATACATACATACCGCGCTCGCTGCGATCCCACGGGTACCAGTGGACAGTACATCACTCTAGAATACTGTGGTCAGAGTAGACTGACTCTAGTGGGAGCACAGCTATGATTATATACATTCAGTGTTACAGAGAGAACAATGCAGATGACGTGGCTTGCTTCTATAGGTCCAGACTTCAGGCGGGTCCAGTGTAAACAGGTCATAGGCTAGTTCAAACAACCCCCTCAAAGTCTGAGGGTCAACATTCCAGATGATTCTCCCGCCCAGAAACCAGTTACAACTAGTCCATTAGCATTTTACAGTTTGGTATCACTCTGACTATTTATTCCCTAACATCAATAACTAGAGTATGCAATATGCGATCTCTTCGGCGAATGAACCGGACAGCTGCTGATGAATAGGGGATTAAAATTATATCAGACATGACACATTTCCTATAACCTGAAGCTTAAATAACACTGAAGTGTACATATAATCATAATATATAAACTAATAATAAACTAAATACTATCTGCTCATAAATCACTGTATAATGGAACCAATATGAATATGAATTATATAAATAACTAAATGTTGTAATGCAAGTGTGTGCGTGTGTATTTTACCGTGCGATCACAGTATGCCACGTCTAGCGTGGCATACTGTTTGCAATCGCACAATAAAACAATATTAACCAATATACTTTCGTTCATCCAATTATACGACTTCGACAGTACTGTGCAGCTGTCCATATATATTCATCATTGCAAAAGAAGTCAGAATTGCATGCAGAACAGAAACTAGGCAAAGGAGCAATAGTCAAATATGAAAACTAGAATTAGTAAAGTAAAATGTACCTAAATGTAATGAAATGTTAAAAAAGAAGAATTAAAACAAAGAAGAATGAGGCATAAAGTAAGCTGTACATTAATGTAAACCCCCAACATTAATATTAACCAACTTTACATAAATCGGACCATTTTATCAGAATAACAAATCTAATATTAATCTCCCCTCATATGTAATAAAAATAAAACAAATATTAAACTTAGTATTATAGTTACTCATCAAGTGCTTCACAGTAAGAAACTGCAGAGGAGCACAGGCCATTTATTTTTTACATTCACTTTTTTTTATCATAGAAGAACTAGGGGATCTATTTATCAATTTGCACTTTTTATGCCCATTAATTATCACAGCAATAACAAATTATTTTTCAGAGCTATTTATTATTTAAGTGCATACTGGCGCATTGTTATGTTTCAATGCTAGCTTAACGCAGCAGCAAAATACTGTTTCATCTGTCAGCCCCAGTCTATATATACGCAGCTAACAGTATGTGTATGCACAGATTCAGAAGTTTAAAGTTTACTTTGTCTTTCAATCATGCTGTTGATAACTGGTTATGATTTACAATAGCATTCAATGTTAACACTCCAAAATAAATACACACCCACTCACAAATATCCTTGTTATTTGAGACAGGTCCCTATTGGAATATATCACTATAGACCATCACCTGTATAACATACTGAATGCTATTTCAGTAATAGGTCATGACATCAACAAGTGCTATTTAATCAATTATTTATAGT
The DNA here is from genome assembly GCF_038048845.1 of Mixophyes fleayi. Classification (NCBI taxonomy): domain Eukaryota; kingdom Metazoa; phylum Chordata; class Amphibia; order Anura; family Limnodynastidae; genus Mixophyes; species Mixophyes fleayi. The sequence goes on along the minus strand of NC_134407.1, from coordinate 154,868,892 downwards.
ATCATTTATGCATGTATTATAGTGGAACTGCACCTGATGTTGACAGGCAGGGAATGCTGTGGCTAGTAGTTTTGCAGCAACTGGAGAGTCCTAGGCTGCCTGTTTTTGGCTTACACTGTAGAAATTAAACCTGTGCCTGAAGCTAGTAAGGGATCTCTGCTGTTCCCTATGAGGTCCTTCTTCAATGTTCACTTTCCTATCCAGTGTGCACCAAATAAATGTATAAGCTGCCTAGTGGTGGAGCCAAAGTGTTTTTTGTATTATGCACCCTGACAAACACTCAACTTAACTAAGAAATAATAACACAGGAGTCTTGCTTAGCAAAGAAAGGTCACAAATTTATTGAATTAAATCAATTTCAGTTGTGGCAAAAAAGTATAGGCCAATCAGCTACCAGTCATTACTAACACCACAGTAGGGTAACCAAACACCCCTAACATTTGAATCGGAATGCAATGGGAGAAGGCAGAAGGCAAATTCCACGTCAATTTTAGCCATCTATATGCTTTTCCCATAGCTTTCCATAGCTCTCTCAAAAGCCTCTTCAATTGACTGCACTTCCCGGCATTCATCTGCAATAATAGCATCATTAACAGATCACCCAACTGGGAGAGACAGGTGTTGAATTAAACAAAACTTACCCAGGGGACAATATCAAACCCTGGAGGGGTATCTGAAGTAGGCCCACATGCTCCCCAGCTGAATATCCTTCCAGACTTTGTACTTCACTATGTCAGGCATTTCCAAAGAGATCCAGCCCAGATTTCTCCTTGTATAGGCAGCTGTATTCTTTCCAAAAATCCATTATATAAGAATTGTGGCTTCTCTCTATTGGGGTACCACCACAGGTGTACAAGCTTTACCAAGCGGTACCATCGGACACTGTGTGCTCAGTCGGAGCATCCGTTCTAGAGTGTCCCCCTCCGCAACTAGCACAAGAATGTCTTACTCTGCAAGCTAAATCTGTGTTACACTGGCCACTGTTGAAGGCAAAACATTTCCTTTGGAGACATAGGGCATGCTAGGCAACCCTTGCCCTGCCCTGCCCCACAAGGTCCAACCTTCAAGAAACACAGACCTTGGCTGTGTAACCTCAAACCATACTTCCACGTCCTTGATCCAAAAAGCAATGACACTCATCACATCTTGATTTTTACGAAACGCCTCATCATACCACCTCCACATTATCCCTTTGGACTTCATATACATGCCCTGTATCATATACATATATTTTATGATGCACATGTTCTACTCAGGCCTGGCCCTCCATGGGGCTGGCCCATGGGGTTCAAATCCAGGGACATGATGGGCTGCAGAATGGAAGAGACCAGATTTGCAGGGAGGAAACCACAGGAGCTGAGTGACTTATGTGCTCTGGCATGGAGGGAACCAGGGTTTGCAGAAAGGGCACAACAGGGGCAGTGGGACTTATGGGCTGCATTGTGGAAGGGACCAGGTCTTTCTGCGAGGAACCAATAAAGGCAGGTGAACTTGAGGGCTGCAGCGAGGAGTAATTGGCCATGGAGAGGTGAAATACCAGTGGTTATATTGCTAGTAGAAACCTGTACTAAAGCCTGGGGAAGGTGTCAGTGACCCAGGTGCTACAGTGGAGAGCAGGGGAGACATAGATTGAAGCCAGGAATGGGTCGGCCACTAGCAAAGGAGAATCATGAGGAGGCAGACAAGAGGAGCCTGCAAGCCTGCAGACACATGAGGGAAAGCTCTGGTGCAGAATACAGAGTGGTGGGAACAGGGAGGGCTAACTCCTGCTGGCTGGACATTGCAGGTCAGGGGCGACATGAAGGGGGAAGACTGTGCTGACCACAGTGCCATTAAATGGGTGTGACACTGCAGGGGGTGGCCCAAAAATGGAAGGGCAGCAGAGGAAGCCTCAATGAGGTGATATGGGGGAACTTGAGAGTGGTTCTGATACAAAATAATACTGTATAGCAGTACAGGAATGAGAGGGGAAAAGCAATAAAGAGGGAAAATGGCTAAATGAAACATAGGCAAAATAATAAAAAGTCAGGAGGAAAAAAATGAAAAAAACAATGGAAGGAAAAAAGAGAAGTACAGAAGAGGAGGAATAAGTGAAAAGAAGGAAAGCAAATGAAATATAACAGCATAATGACCTAAAACAGCAAATATGTTGTTTTCACTAAAGTGATTACACACAGCAGCCTTATCACAGCACAATTTCCAATGACAAATAGGCAGAACACCACCTAGACTTAGTTTACAAGAACTCTTAGTGTAACAGACTGTCCCCTTTAACCTCTTGTGATTGGCCAGCCCCTGACTGCACACCAGGCTAAATCATTAACTCTTGTATGGCCCAAATGCAGGATCTCACACAATGTTGATGCTTATACACCTTTAAATAGACCTCATTTTCCCCAAACAGCCCCACATTCAATTAATAGCTCCCAAACCACCCCAGCATTAAATTAACGGTCCAATCACCCCATCTTAAATTGATAGGCCACACTATTAAATTCAATTGCCCCACCATTACCCCACAAATAAAATAGCACCCAATAATTAGCCCCTACCTGCAATTAGATTAATAGTCTACCTCCCACATTATATTAAGACCCCCCTTTCCCTCGCACATTATATTCATATACTGTCCCCCTCACACATTATAGTCATATATTGTCCCCCACACACATTATATTCATATAATGTCCCCCTCACACGTTGGCCATTTTTATTTCCTCACTCCTACAGCCATTGCCCTCCCCCTGCAGACATTTTCACTCACTCTTATAACCCCACCTGCAGACATTTTCACTCACTCGTACAATCCCCCCTGCAGACATTTTCACTCACACTTACAACCCCCCCTGCAGATATTTTCACTCACTCTTACTCCACCGTTCCCCTGCAGACATTTTCACACACCCCCCCCCTCACCACTGCCCCCTGCGGACATTTTCACTTAAACCCCCCAACCCCATACAGTCCTTTTTACTTACTCTCCTCCCCCCCTGTAGTACCTGCCACTATCCCCCCTGCACCATTTTCCCTATCCCCAAACGGAATGCAAAGAAAAAGAATAGAGACCAATTGAAAACACCAACTTACCTCAGCACTCTACACCCTCATCAGACCGTGCATCGCGAAGGCTCCTACATAGCTGCACATGACGTCACAAAGTCACATTGCGTGCTGCTCAAAAGTAAAAGCAGCAGGAATCTGAAGCGCAGGGAGCCGGACCGGCCCATATAGCCATCGGCCCTTCTGGCGACTGCCAGAAGAGCCAGATGGCCAGTCCGGCCCTGTATGAGCTCCTGGTTTGCTACATCAGGTGCCATGTGACTGTGGTTGCCATGGTAGACATACGACACTGTGAAAAATTAATAATAAGTAAGATCGGCCTGAAGAATCCAAGGAAAATGGTAATTGTCATGCTTTTTATAGCCTGCCACAGTGATTTATGTTAAAAAAGCACACGTCATTTTTTTAAGGGATTGCTGATTTAAATGTGGTTAGACCAGTGGTTCCCAAACTTTCTCAGCTCGAGGCACCCTTAGGGTCACCATAATTTTTCCAAGGCACCCCTAAGCAAAAATAATTTTTAAGTAGTTGGGTCAAAATGACGTAAGATGCATTTAGACCCCTTCACCATCACATTGTGCCCCTTTATCATATCACTCTGTATCCCCTTCGCCATCTCACACCCTGTGTCCCCCTCTTTGCAATCTCACACCATGTGTCCCCCTCTTCGCCATCTCACACCCTGTGTCCCCCTCTTCGCCATCTCAAACTGTGTCCCCCTCTTCGCCATCTCACACCCTGTGTCCCCCTCTTTGCCATCTTACACCCTGTGTCCCCCTCTTCGCCATCTCACACCCTGTGTCCCCCTCTTCGCCATCTCACACCCTGTGTCCCCCTTTTCCCCATCTTACACTCTGTGTCCCTCTTCATCAGCTCACACTCTGACCCCCCTTCAGCATCTCTCTCTATCCCCCTCCTTCAGTGTCTCTCTATCCCCCTCCTTCAGTGTCTCTCTGTCCCCCATCAGCGTCTCTGTGTCCCCTTCAGTGTCTCTCTGTCCCCTTCAGTGTCTCTCTCAGTGTCCCCCTTCAGCATCTCTCTGTGTCCCCCTTCAGTGTCTCTCTGTGTCCCCCTTCAGTGTCTCTCTGTCCCCCGTCAGTGTCTCTCAGTGTCACCCTTCAGCCTCTCTCTGTCCCCATCAGCGTCTTTCTGTCCCCCTTCAGTGTCTCTCTGTCCCCTTCAGTGTCTCTCTGTCCTCTTCAGCGTCTCTCTGTCCCCTTCAGCCTCTCTCTGCCCCCTTCAGCATCTCTCTGCCCCCTTCAGCATCTCTCTGCCCCCTTCAGCCTCTCTGTGTCCCCCATCAGTGTCTCTCTGTCCCCTTCAGTGTCTCTCTGTCCCCTTCAGTGTCTCTCAATGTCCCCCTTCATCATCTCTCTGTCCCCTTCAGTGTCTCTCTGTCCCCTTCAGCCTCTCTCTGTCCCCCTTCAGCGTCTCTCTGTCCCCCTTCAGTGCCTCTGTGTCCCCCTTCAGTGTCTCTCTGTCCCCTTCAGTGTCTCTCTGTCCCCTTCAGTGTCTTTCTGTCCCCTTCAGCCTCTCTGTCCCCTTCAGCCTCTCTCTGTCCCCTTCAGCCTCTCTCTGTCCCCCTTCAGCGTCTCTCTGTCCCCCTTCAGTGCCTCTGTGTCCCCGTTCAGTGTCTCCCTTCAGCCTGTCTGTGTCTCCCTTCAGCCTGTCTGTGTCTCCCTTCAGCCTCTCTCTGTCCCCTTCAGCCTGTCTGTGTCTCCCTTCAGCCCCGCTCTGTCCCCTTCAGCGTCTCTCAGTGCCCCCTTCACTTCCTTTACTTACCTTCTTCCCTGAAGTCTTCTCTGCTGCTGCTCCTTACTGAGGCTGCCGGACATGATGACGTCACGCCCGGCAGTCAGTGAGGAGGAGGATCCGGCGCTGGATGATGGGTAAGTTTTTTTTTTTTTTCGTTTTTCGTTTTTTTTCTAGGGCGATCGCGGCACTCCTGTGACAGCGCCGCGGCACCCCAGGGAGCCGCGGCGCACAGTTTAGGAACCGCCGGGTTAGACTGTGATTAATGCTTCATGGTTCAATGCAATTCCAGCGCTGATATATAAACAGATACTTAAATAGAAGTGTGAGACTAGCATTAAGCTTTTTCAACTATTAAATGCTAAATGTAAAATTTATACAAAGCAATTTTGAAAGCAAACAGGCAACAATGGTATATTTTCTTAGCTACATTTGTTTCAAAAGCTGCTTGTGGCCACACTGAAATAGCTAAAATTTAAGTTTTTGGATTAAGTTCAATGGGGAAAAAAATATCAGAGAAATTTCCAGCAGGTGAGTTTCTGCTACATTTGTCAGAGGAGAAGCATGCAGAGCTCAAAAATTAACATTTCCTTAAGCATTTTTCAGCTACATTTTAGCCAGCTGAAATGCTCTAATTTGATTCTAGCCTTGAGTGCCAGCTGGAATCCTAGTTTAACTCATAATACACAGTTTTCTACTTAAGAATGGTGTGATAGAAGCCATTTCTATTTTTCTTAGATTATTTGTATTTACATTTAAAACTTAGGAATCAAGGTGCCCACACACGATCCGATATTGGATAATTTTAGGAAAGTGGCCTTATATATCAGCGGTTGGGTTTGCAATTGATAGGACTATTGTTCGACATGGCGGAAATTGCAGTTTGGTGGCCACTATTGACTTGTGTGTGGTCATCTTCCAACTACACAGACAGGCCCCTGTATCAGGGCCATAACTAGGGCTGTGCAGTTGGGGCGACCGACCAGGGTGCAATCCTGAAGGGGGGCACAGTTTATGAATATCTTAGGTTCATTTGGTTAAAATTCACGGCTAGGGGGGGCGACATTTTTGTTTCTCGCCAGGTGCTTCCTCACCTGTGGTAGACTCTGACATTGTTGTTTCTATACAATTTTTTTTTTGACCTGTTAATAGTTTTCGAGTCATAGAGTTGCACTATACTATAGGTTATACAGGGCTATACCCAGGCAACATAACAGGTTGGCAAAAACATTATCAGTAGGTTGTCCAAGCTGCAAGGTCAGGTAGGAGAGAGCAATGCTGTCTGACAACTATGGTGGGTTAGTCGTGATTTTGGGGGACTGTCCTAAGATATCATGGTTTGTCCTGACTACAGAGACAGTTGGTAGATATGTTCCACTTTACACTGCTCTACTCATAAAGGTGGAACTATATGCACCTAATAGTGGTTACTCAATGGAGGAAGCTGACTGCTCAGCTTGAATAATAATATGAATTTATTTCCTTTCTTTATTTCATAGACCTGCAGGCAGACATGCCAAGAGAAGACACCCACATCCCATCACCTACTAACAGTTCATTACTAACAGGCATTTTAGGTTCTCAAAGGCAGCAGTATTGTTGCCTCTGTCCATATTCAATCTATTCTATCAGTTTATGTCTAACGCCTCATTCTGTCTTCCTGGTCTTCTGCTGCTCTTTCCCTCTGTTTAATTAAAAGCGGGGCAGTCGAAGCACTGGTATGCATGGTATGAATAGTGGAGCAACAACAGCAGAGGAAATTAACCTTAGAGTTGTAGTTTCAGATGATATGAAGATAAAAATGCAGTGTAGTCAGGCACTGTAAAAAAAAAATAGAATTGGTTAAATAGGAAGAGGTATTAATAGCATGAAGAAGGAGGTTATATTGCCATTGTTAAGACCTTACATTGAGTATTGTCTATCATTCTAGAGGCCCTATCTCTAAAATTAAATTAACAAAATAAAAATAAATTAAAAGATGGGTGGTACTCTGTCAAGGCTTGCATCCCACCAGTAAGCCTGGCAACCGTGTGCTGCCAGTAGCCATTATGAAAATGGCTAGTAATGCAGCATAGTGCTTTGTGACTCAGGTCTGGCCTGGCTCTTACATCTAATATACCTTGCTGTCTATCTTGCATATAGCAAGCTTCCCCAGTCCCATGTCAGAAGTGTGTAGCCTAGGTGGCATGAGCCTTCACCACTGTATCCAAGGACCAATACAGCTGCGAAGACAGTGCGGTTCATATACATAAATGCAGGGCCGTCTTTCCCAATGGAGCCTGCAGCCCAGGGGGGCCCGTCGGAGGCAGCAAAAAAAAAAAAAAAAAACTGGAAAAAAAAAGACAATACTTACCTTGCGATGGAGGAGGAGAACATGGAGGGAGCCGGATCGCCAGCTGACCGCAAGGTAAGTATTGTCTTTTTTCCAGTTTTTTTTTTTTTGCTGCCTCTGACGGGTCCCCCTGGCTGCAGGGCCCATATATTTAATCTTTTTTTTTTTTTGTATATATAGGGGCCCCAGTGCACTGCTGTGCCAGGGGGCCCAAGATGTTCTTAAGAGGGCCCTGCATAAATGTAGCTATAAAATTCTTTCAAAGTACATATAGTGCTTAGTATATCAATATTGTATGGCCATCGAGCACCCCTGCTTTGTCTTGAATCCTCCTGCTTTCTTCCCATAAGCCAATATAACTGTTCTTCAAAATGGCCATAAGCTTTCTCTAACCCCTTTAGCTTTTCCTTAGTGGGCACTAGTAAAATATCCAGTGGGCGATATCAAACTCTATAGAAAACAGGACCATCAGACTACTTCTGGAGCCATTGCTGGAGATTGGGCTCTCCTTCATTGGTGCTAACCTAGACTGGAGCTAAGATCAGAACATTTGTTGACAGAGAAGGCATCTATCAAGCTACATTTACCTATGTGATCCGATTCCTTGGCCTTCAGTAATCCCCATGAGATCTGCATTACTCAGAGTGACAGCCACCAACTGTCCCAAATGTCAGCCAAGCAACCACCCCATATTCCATCATCTTTAGTGTCCCTGTACAACCCCCATAAAGCCCCCACTTACAATCAATATTATAAGGAAACCCAATAATAAACAGTAGATCCATCTCTCCGAGGTTATCTTCCCACCCAACGTGCTCATTTACAAAGTACTACAACGCTTAAAATTATCATCTTGATAATGAAGAATATTCAGTCTTCCTGATCTAACTGGAGACAGCAAATGTCCAAGCGCAACTTAGACAAGCCCAGCGCCTCTCAGTGCCATACTCAGCAGGCAGACTAATATATAAAGATTTCCTTCCTAGCCAGCTAAGCAATGATTAATAGGCTTTTCAATGTTCCAAATGCTGTACTCAAAGAAAGATGTATGCAGGATGCCGGAATGCTTAGTTGAAGTTATAATGCTGGTTGCCAGGATACAGAATCAGAAGTCTTTGTATTCCATTTGCCAGGATATTACAGCCAGATTTGAGGCTTTAATTACAAAACTGAAGAATCCCAAAAACAAACATGTACATGAGTCCAGAGCCAGATTGACTCTCTATCACTTACAAAGCTGCAGAGAACACAAGGTTTTTTTCAACTTCAAAGTTCTGGTCAGAGAACTCATTAAACTAAGGTGTGAGAACCACACCTTAGTTTAATGAGACAGGTGTACAATGACTCATGCCCACCACCACTGAAGAGGTAATGTCAATATACACAGTCAAAGACTCACACTCACCAGAGTTAAGCATGCAATCCCAATATCCAAACAATAATTATAGGTTTATAGGTCCTTACACTTACTATCATTTATGGAAATTTGACTGTTGTTTACTGTGCTATTTGCCTTGTAGTGCTTCCATGAATGATTTAACTAATTTCTCATATTACATTATTTCCCCCATACTACCAATTATTTCCAATAATAAAAATAGGTTGTCTTTGTGGTTTTGGGAAGGACTCCTTTTTACTGACAGATTCCCATGGTACAGAAGAACAACCCCATCAGCCCACTAGGTCTTACTCAAAGGACTAATTTTTATATTTTCCATCTCCCCTTACCTTGCCTCTCCCTTCTCCCTCCTCATCATCTACATACTGAATTACTGCTGTCTACCCTTCTGGGATATCTCTTCCTCTAGTAATACTTTTCATTACAGTTAGATGTCTCCTAACATTTTAATGTGATCATCTCCCAATTCAACTTTAGATTGCAAAAAATAAATAAAAAATACCTTGATATATTACCAATTCATATGAGCCATACACCAGGGTAATTTTGCTAAAATCAAATCATACCTGTTCTCTTGTTGCCCCCCAATTATTTCATAGTAGGGCAGGATCATTTCCATAAAGATGAATATTCTACCCAAACACCTCTACTACTTTTAGACTATTCCCAACAGAGTTCCACTATCTGACATTGCCCCCATCCAGAAATGCCTAACAAACTTTGTGTGGAATAGTAAGTCTACCGGGATCAAACTAACCCTCCTAAAGAGACCCACTATATGTGGCAGTAGAGGCTTTTCAGACCTAAATATCTTTTATTGAGCTGCCCACTGCCAGATCAAGTAGCATTAATACCTGAATGACATGCTTGTGAAAACACCAGATGCATGATTTCACTGATATAAAAAAATCACCTTGCTAGTATAGATAAAGCATTGAACAGAAATCAATAATCCTTCATGCTCAACATCCTTTGGATTCGGAGGAGACTTCCTTAGGAATTCCAAGTGCTACACTCTATATCCTCTGCCAGGCAATTCACAATTGATGATCATTATGTCAGTGTCACGGGCACTAGGAGTCTTGCCCAGGAATTCACCAGATGACTGGGCTTACCAGAATAGTGAAGTTTAACACAACGGTCCTCTGGTAGCAGGGTGACTAGCAGAACATATGTCACAGCAGATGGAGAGAGAATGCCAATAAAGAATAGGAAAGTCAGTGACTTGCAGCAATCTTGGTCAATGAGTCAGCGACTAGCTGATATAGTGGAAAGGCAGATTTGAACACGGAGATCAGGATGGATGTGAGCAGATGCGGGAGGTAGTAGGGAAGTCAGTGGTCTGCGTACAGCAAGTTGTACCACTGCTATAGTGAGAAGACTTGTCCAGGTGCAGGTAGGTAGCGGGGAAGTCAGTGGTCTGCGTACAGCAAGTAGTACCACTGCTTATGGTGAGAAGACTTGTCCAGGTGCAGGTAGGTACCGGGGAAGTCAGTGGTCTGCGTACAGCAAGTTGTACCACTGCTTATGGTGAGAAGACTTGTCCAGGTGCAGGTAGGTAGCGGGGAAGTCAGTGGTCTGCGTACAGCAAGTTGTACCACTGCTTATGGTGAGAAGACTTGTCCAGGTGCAGGTAGGTAGCGGGGAAGTCAGTAGTCTGCGTACAGCAAGTTGTACCACTGCTTAATAGGTGAGGATGTGTACAGGTGTCGATGAGAGGAGGCATACAAAGGATAATGGGATGCAGACACTGAGAGCACAGAGGAACTTGATCCCAATAGATATGCAGCGTATCCAGCAAAGTCTATAACGGTATGTGGCGCTGCTTGGTAGAGACTTGCTCAGCACAGATATGCAGGCCAATAAAGGATAGTCAATCCCAATTATGCATATAAGACTGAGTAGTACGGTTAATTTCAAACAGATATGCAGCGTAACAATAACAGTCTATAGCAGGTATGGATACCGCTGCTGAGAGTGGAAACTTGTCCTAGCGGATATGCAGAGTAAACGTAGAAAGTCAATAACAGATAGGCATACCGCTATTCAGTAGAACAGTCTGTCCACAGGAAGATGCAGGAACTGCAGAGACGCTGAACGGCAGAGACGAGTATAGGAACCACAGGTGAGTAGCTCCGGTAATCAGAGTCCAGCTGAGGACACAGGCAGGAAACAGGAGACTGTAGCAGGTATGGAAACCAGCGATAAGTAGCACGGGGAATCCACAGGAACTGAAGACACTCGTAGTACACAGGAGACAGTAGCGGGTATGGAGACCAGCGATGAGTAGAACAGGAATCAGCAGGAAACTGAAGACACTAGTAGAACACAGGAGACAGTAGCGGGTATGGAGACCAGCGATGAGTAGAACAGGAATCAGCAGGAAACTGAAGACACTAGTAGAACACAGGAGACACCTTCAGAGACTCACAGGGAATGAGACTCAAGATCAGGCAATGAGGTAATGAGCACAGGTGTCTTAAATAGGGAGAGTTGCCTGATCAACCGATTAGATTAAAAGCAACAGTCACAAGAGTTCTTGGGTGCTGCGCATGCGCAGTCCATCAGGATGGCGGACGGCCGCGGTTTAAGATAGGTGCCGGCAGGAAGGCTAGGGAGCCACGCACCAGCGTAGAGGCACTCATGGTCCGGTGAGTGACAGTCAGGCACTCTAAGTATAACAAATTACACCACACAGGGTTTCCCATTGCCACCTTTGAACTTTAAACTGGTTATTGATCCATTGACTGCTCATATTAGGCTTTCTGTAAACATCAAGGGTGTGATAGAAGGCAATAATAAATATAAAATATTGCTTGCTGAAAATGTTTTGCTGACGCTAGCCTTCCACCCACAACTTTCTTCCTAATTTTGCAAAATTCAAACGTTATATCACTCCAATGCCCAACCACTTATACCGCTTTCATACTGCTGCCCCGGCAATATCCCGGATTTTTCAAGCCGGGTTTTTGCCGGGGCTCGGAGCGTCCCAACTCAGAAACACCATCATACTGCACCTTGGAATCGGGTCGTTTGAGCTCGCCCCGGCAAAAACCCAGGATTTTGGTATAGTATGAATGGGGTATTACTTTCATATGGCAAAATCCCTCACACTTTTTCTTTCATGGCAAAATAAGTGTATAAGTGTGGTGGTAGATGTACTGAAAGGTTGAAAGGATCTTTTGCCCCTTAAGTCAGTACACAGTAGAGCTATGAGCATCCGCAAGCTGTACCCTTTGCATAGATTAAAAGTAAACATTTCATCAGTTCCCTCCTAAAAGAGACCATCTAGAGACCTTCTTTTGAGGTGATCTGTTATTACAGACCCTAAAACAAGGGTATGACAACTACCCTTTACAATATACTACTTATTGTCAAACAAATCCTGACCCTTAAAAGGAAATTAATTGGGAGACTGAACAGGGCAAAATGAATTGACCACAAGCTCTCATGGGATTAAGGTCTGAGGAGTTTCCTGGTCATGGACCCAAAATTTCCATGTTTTGGTCTCCCAAACCACTTAGTTATCACTTTTGCCTTATGGAAAGGTGCTCCATAATGCTGGAAAAGGCATTGTTCGTCACCAAACTGTTCTTGGATGGTTGGGAGAAGTTGCTTTTGGAGGATGTTTTGGTACCATTCTTTATTCATGGCTGTGTTCATAGGCAAACTTGTGAGTGAGCCCAATCTGTTGGCTGAGAAGCAACCCCACACATGAATATTCTCAGGAGGCTTTACTGTTGGCATGACACAGGACTGTTGGTAGCGCTCACCTTTCCTTCTCCGGACAAACTAAACAATCTGAAAAGCTATTCAGCAGAGAAAATTACTTTTCCCCATTCCTCAGCAGTCCTGCACCACCTTTTGTAGAATATCAGTCGGTCTTTGATGTTTTTCCTGGAGAGAAGTGTCTTCTTTGCTGGCCTTCTTGACACCAGGCTATCCTCCAAAAGTCTTCGCCTCACTGTGTATGCAGATGCACTTACACCATCGGCAAACCGAGGGGGTTTCCTAGTGTCTAGAAAGCCCCTCCCAGCATGGGGCACTGTATGCTTGAGGTGGCTTGCCCCGTGTATATGATTGGGATAGGAATTGCCTGTGTATATGATGTGGATAAGAAGAGTTGGAGAGCAGCCAAGCACTGTCTAAAATGATAGTCACGCCCCCATGCATGCTGGTCATGCCCACTGGCGGCATAGCGTGGAAACCCCTCTCTACAAATCCTTCACACCTGTCTGCTGCCATTCCTGAGCAAGCTCTGCACTGGTGGTGCCCGATCCCACAGCTGAATCAACTTTAGGAGACAGTTCTTGGGAGCCCTGAAGCCTACTTCACAACTATTTAACCTCTCTTCTTGAAGTTGTCAGGCACCATTCTCGCATCGTGACCATGGAGCTGGGAAGGCTGCCTGTCACTTCTGACAGAGGGAGCTCTGTTGCTAGTCAACAGAGAAGCAGACTCCCCCAGCCATCTGAGCGCCGCCCGAGCAAGTGGAATTACGCGCCCGTTGCTAGGTAACGGGACGCTATTTTCGGCTCTCAGTCGGCGGTCTGT